>NC_084565.2:40605000-40722500 GCF_033978685.3 Nerophis lumbriciformis
GTTCATAGTGGATCTAACATAATAGTGTGAGAGTCCAGTCCATAGTGGATCTAACATAATAGTGAGAGTCCAGTCCATAGTGGATCTACCATTATAGTGAGAGTCCAGTCCATAGTGGATCTAACATAATAGTGTGAGAGTCCAGTCCATAGTGGATCTAACATAATAGTGTGAGAGTCCAGTCCATAGTGGATCTAACATAATAGTGTGAGAGTCCAGTCCATAGTGGATCTAACATAATAGTGAGAGAGTCCAGTCCATAGTGGATCTAACATAATAGTGTGAGAGTCCAGTCCATAGTGGATCTAACATAATAGTGTGAGAGTCCAGTCCATAGTGGATCTAACATAATAGTGTGAGAGTCCAGTCCATAGTGGATCTAACATAATAGTGAGAGAGTCCAGTCCATAGTGGATCTAACATAATAGTGAGAGTCCAGTCCATAGTGGATCTAACATAATAGTGAGAGTCCAGTCCATAGTGGATCTAACATAATAATGTGAGAGTCCAGTCCATAGTGGATCTAACATAATAGTGTGAGAGTCCAGTCCATAGTGGATCTAACATAATAGTGTGAGAGTCCGGTCCATAGTGGATCTAACATAATAGTGTGAGAGTCCAGTCCATAGTGGATCTAACATAATAGTGAGAGTCCAGTCCATAGTGGATCTAACATAATAGTGAGAGTCCAGTCCATAGTGGATCTAACATAATAATGTGAGAGTCCAGTCCATAGTGGATCTAACATAATAGTGTGAGAGTCCAGTCCATAGTGGATCTAACATAATAGTGTGAGAGTCCAGTCCATAGTGGATCTAACATAATATTGTAAGAGTCCAGTCCATAGTGGATCTAGCATAATATTGTGAGAGTCCAGTCCATAGTGGATCTAACATAATATTGTGAGAGTCCAGTCCATAGTGGATCTAACATAATAGTGAGAGTCCAGTCCATAGTGGATCTAACATAATAGTGAGAGTCCAGTCCATAGTGGATCTAACATAATAGTGTGAGAGTCCAGTCCATAGTGGATCTAACATAATAGTGTGAGAGTCCAGTCCATAGTGGATCTAACATAATAGTGTGAGAGTCCAGTCCATAGTGGATCTAACATAATAGTGTGAGAGTCCAGTCCATAGTGGATCTAACATAAAAGTGTGAGAGTCCAGTCCATAGTGGATCTAACATAATAGTGAGAGAGTCCAGTCCATAGTGGATCTAACATAATATTGTGAGAGTCCAGTCCATAGTGGATCTAACATAATAGTGAGAGTCCAGTCCATAGTGGTTTTAACATAATATTGTGAGAGTCCAGTCCATAGTGGATTTAACATAATAGTGTGAGAGTCCACTCCATAGTGGATCTAACATAACAGTGTGAGAGTCCAGTCCATAGTGGTTTTAACATAATATTGTGAGAGTCCAGTCCATAGTGGATCTAACATAATAGTGTGAGAGTCCAGTCCATAGTGGATCTAACATAATAGTGTGAGAGTCCAGTCCATAGTGGATCTAACATAACAGTGTGAGAGTCCAGTCCATAGTGGTTTTAACATAATATTGTGAGAGTCCAGTCCATAGTGGATCTAACATAATAGTGAGAGAGTCCAGTTCATAGTGGATCTAACATAATAGTGTGAGAGTCCAGTCCATAGTGGATCTAACATAATAGTGAGAGTCCAGTCCATAGTGGATCTACCATTATAGTGAGAGTCCAGTCCATAGTGGATCTAACATAATAGTGTGAGAGTCCAGTCCATAGTGGATCTAACATAATAGTGTGAGAGTCCAGTCCATAGTGGATCTAACATAATAGTGTGAGAGTCCAGTCCATAGTGGATCTAACATAATAGTGAGAGACTCCAGTCCATAGTGGATCTAACATAATAGTGTGAGAGTCCAGTCCATAGTGGATCTAACATAATAGTGTGAGAGTCCAGTCCATAGTGGATCTAACATAATAGTGTGAGAGTCCAGTCCATAGTGGATCTAACATAATAGTGTGAGAGTCCAGTCCATAGTGGATCTAACATAATAGTGTGAGAGTCCAGTCCATAGTGGATCTAACATAATAGTGAGAGTCCAGTCCATAGTGGATCTAACATAATAGTGAGAGTCCAGTCCATAGTGGATCTAACATAATAGTGAGAGTCCAGTCCATAGTGGATCTAACATAATAATGTGAGAGTCCAGTCCATAGTGGATCTAACATAATAGTGTGAGAGTCCAGTCCATAGTGGATCTAACATAATAGTGTGAGAGTCCGGTCCATAGTGGATCTAACATAATAGTGTGAGAGTCCAGTCCATAGTGGATCTAACATAATAGTGAGAGTCCAGTCCATAGTGGATCTAACATAATAGTGAGAGTCCAGTCCATAGTGGATCTAACATAATAATGTGAGAGTCCAGTCCATAGTGGATCTAACATAATAGTGTGAGAGTCCAGTCCATAGTGGATCTAACATAATAGTGTGAGAGTCCAGTCCATAGTGGATCTAACATAATATTGTAAGAGTCCAGTCCATAGTGGATCTAGCATAATATTGTGAGAGTCCAGTCCATAGTGGATCTAACATAATATTGTGAGAGTCCAGTCCATAGTGGATCTAACATAATAGTGAGAGTCCAGTCCATAGTGGATCTAACATAATAGTGAGAGTCCAGTCCATAGTGGATCTAACATAATAGTGTGAGAGTCCAGTCCATAGTGGATCTAACATAATAGTGTGAGAGTCCAGTCCATAGTGGATCTAACATAATAGTGTGAGAGTCCAGTCCATAGTGGATCTAACATAATAGTGTGAGAGTCCAGTCCATAGTGGATCTAACATAAAAGTGTGAGAGTCCAGTCCATAGTGGATCTAACATAATAGTGAGAGAGTCCAGTCCATAGTGGATCTAACATAATATTGTGAGAGTCCAGTCCATAGTGGATCTAACATAATAGTGAGAGTCCAGTCCATAGTGGTTTTAACATAATATTGTGAGAGTCCAGTCCATAGTGGATTTAACATAATAGTGTGAGAGTCCAGTCCATAGTGGATCTAACATAACAGTGTGAGAGTCCAGTCCATAGTGGTTTTAACATAATATTGTGAGAGTCCAGTCCATAGTGGATCTAACATAATAGTGTGAGAGTCCAGTCCATAGTGGATCTAACATAATAGTGTGAGAGTCCAGTCCATAGTGGATCTAACATAACAGTGTGAGAGTCCAGTCCATAGTGGTTTTAACATAATATTGTGAGAGTCCAGTCCATAGTGGATCTAACATAATAGTGAGAGAGTCCAGTTCATAGTGGATCTAACATAATAGTGTGAGAGTCCAGTCCATAGTGGATCTAACATAATAGTGAGAGTCCAGTCCATAGTGGATCTACCATTATAGTGAGAGTCCAGTCCATAGTGGATCTAACATAATAGTGTGAGAGTCCAGTCCATAGTGGATCTAACATAATAGTGTGAGAGTCCAGTCCATAGTGGATCTAACATAATAGTGTGAGAGTCCAGTCCATAGTGGATCTAACATAATAGTGAGAGAGTCCAGTTCATAGTGGATCTAACATAATAGTGTGAGAGTCCAGTCCATAGTGGATCTAACATAATAGTGTGAGAGTCCAGTCCATAGTTCTTTTAACATAATATTGTGAGAGTCCAGTCCATAGTGGATCTAACATAATAGTGTGAGAGTCCAGTCCATAGTGGATCTAACATAATAGTGAGAGTCCAGTCCATAGTGGATCTAACATAATAGTGTGAGAGTCCAGTCCATAGTGGATCTAACATAATAGTGTGAGAGTCCAGTCCATAGTGGATCTAACATAATAGTGTGAGAGTCCAGTCCATAGTGGATCTAACATAATAGTGTGAGAGTCCAGTCCATAGTGGTTTTAACATAATATTGTGAGAGTCCAGTCCATAGTGGATCTAACATAATAGTGTGAGAGTCCAGTCCATAGTGGATCTAACATAATAGTGTGAGAGTCCAGTCCATAGTGGATCTAACATAACAGTGTGAGAGTCCAGTCCATAGTGGTTTTAACATAATATTGTGAGAGTCCAGTCCATAGTGGTTTTAACATAATATTGTGAGAGTCCAGTCCATAGTGGATCTAACATAATAGTGAGAGAGTCCAGTTCATAGTGGATCTAACATAATAGTGTGAGAGTCCAGTCCATAGTGGATCTAACATAATAGTGAGAGTCCAGTCCATAGTGGATCTACCATTATAGTGAGAGTCCAGTCCATAGTGGATCTAACATAATAGTGTGAGAGTCCAGTCCATAGTGGATCTAACATAATAGTGTGAGAGTCCAGTCCATAGTGGATCTAACATAATAGTGTGAGAGTCCAGTCCATAGTGGATCTAACATAATAGTGAGAGAGTCCAGTCCATAGTGGATCTAACATAATAGTGTGAGAGTCCAGTCCATAGTGGATCTAACATAATAGTGTGAGAGTCCAGTCCATAGTGGATCTAACATAATAGTGTGAGAGTCCAGTCCATAGTGGATCTAACATAATAGTGAGAGAGTCCAGTCCATAGTGGATCTAACATAATAGTGAGAGTCCAGTCCATAGTGGATCTAACATAATAGTGAGAGTCCAGTCCATAGTGGATCTAACATAATAATGTGAGAGTCCAGTCCATAGTGGATCTAACATAATAGTGTGAGAGTCCAGTCCATAGTGGATCTAACATAATAGTGTGAGAGTCCGGTCCATAGTGGATCTAACATAATAGTGTGAGAGTCCAGTCCATAGTGGATCTAACATAATAGTGAGAGTCCAGTCCATAGTGGATCTAACATAATAGTGAGAGTCCAGTCCATAGTGGATCTAACATAATAATGTGAGAGTCCAGTCCATAGTGGATCTAACATAATAGTGTGAGAGTCCAGTCCATAGTGGATCTAACATAATAGTGTGAGAGTCCAGTCCATAGTGGATCTAACATAATATTGTAAGAGTCCAGTCCATAGTGGATCTAGCATAATATTGTGAGAGTCCAGTCCATAGTGGATCTAACATAATATTGTGAGAGTCCAGTCCATAGTGGATCTAACATAATAGTGAGAGTCCAGTCCATAGTGGATCTAACATAATAGTGAGAGTCCAGTCCATAGTGGATCTAACATAATAGTGTGAGAGTCCAGTCCATAGTGGATCTAACATAATAGTGTGAGAGTCCAGTCCATAGTGGATCTAACATAATAGTGTGAGAGTCCAGTCCATAGTGGATCTAACATAATAGTGTGAGAGTCCAGTCCATAGTGGATCTAACATAAAAGTGTGAGAGTCCAGTCCATAGTGGATCTAACATAATAGTGAGAGAGTCCAGTCCATAGTGGATCTAACATAATATTGTGAGAGTCCAGTCCATAGTGGATCTAACATAATAGTGAGAGTCCAGTCCATAGTGGTTTTAACATAATATTGTGAGAGTCCAGTCCATAGTGGATTTAACATAATAGTGTGAGAGTCCACTCCATAGTGGATCTAACATAACAGTGTGAGAGTCCAGTCCATAGTGGTTTTAACATAATATTGTGAGAGTCCAGTCCATAGTGGATCTAACATAATAGTGTGAGAGTCCAGTCCATAGTGGATCTAACATAATAGTGTGAGAGTCCAGTCCATAGTGGATCTAACATAACAGTGTGAGAGTCCAGTCCATAGTGGTTTTAACATAATATTGTGAGAGTCCAGTCCATAGTGGATCTAACATAATAGTGAGAGAGTCCAGTTCATAGTGGATCTAACATAATAGTGTGAGAGTCCAGTCCATAGTGGATCTAACATAATAGTGAGAGTCCAGTCCATAGTGGATCTACCATTATAGTGAGAGTCCAGTCCATAGTGGATCTAACATAATAGTGTGAGAGTCCAGTCCATAGTGGATCTAACATAATAGTGTGAGAGTCCAGTCCATAGTGGATCTAACATAATAGTGTGAGAGTCCAGTCCATAGTGGATCTAACATAATAGTGAGAGAGTCCAGTCCATAGTGGATCTAACATAATAGTGTGAGAGTCCAGTCCATAGTGGATCTAACATAATAGTGTGAGAGTCCAGTCCATAGTGGATCTAACATAATAGTGTGAGAGTCCAGTCCATAGTGGATCTAACATAATAGTGTGAGAGTCCAGTCCATAGTGGATCTAACATAATAGTGTGAGAGTCCAGTCCATAGTGGATCTAACATAATAGTGGGAGTCCAGTCCATAGTGGATCTAACATAATAGTGAGAGTCCAGTCCATAGTGGATCTAACATAATAGTGAGAGTCCAGTCCATAGTGGATCTAACATAATAATGTGAGAGTCCAGTCCATAGTGGATCTAACATAATAGTGTGAGAGTCCAGTCCATAGTGGATCTAACATAATAGTGTGAGAGTCCGGTCCATAGTGGATCTAACATAATAGTGTGAGAGTCCAGTCCATAGTGGATCTAACATAATAGTGAGAGTCCAGTCCATAGTGGATCTAACATAATAGTGAGAGTCCAGTCCATAGTGGATCTAACATAATAATGTGAGAGTCCAGTCCATAGTGGATCTAACATAATAGTGTGAGAGTCCAGTCCATAGTGGATCTAACATAATAGTGTGAGAGTCCAGTCCATAGTGGATCTAACATAATATTGTAAGAGTCCAGTCCATAGTGGATCTAGCATAATATTGTGAGAGTCCAGTCCATAGTGGATCTAACATAATATTGTGAGAGTCCAGTCCATAGTGGATCTAACATAATAGTGAGAGTCCAGTCCATAGTGGATCTAACATAATAGTGAGAGTCCAGTCCATAGTGGATCTAACATAATAATGTGAGAGTCCAGTCCATAGTGGATCTAACATAATAGTGAGAGTCCAGTCCATAGTGGATCTAACATAATAGTGTGAGAGTCCAGTCCATAGTGGATATAACATAAGAGTGTGAGAGTCCAGTCCATAGTGGATCTAACATAATAGTGTGAGAGTCCAGTCCATAGTGGATCTAACATAATAGTGTGAGAGTCCAGTTCATAGTGGTTTTAACATAATATTGTGAGAGTGCAGTCCATATTGGATCTAACATAATAGTGAGAGTCCAGTCCGTAGTGGATCTAACATAATAGTGAGAGTCCAGTCCATAGTGGATCTAACATAATAGTGTGAGAGTCCAGTCCATAGTGGATCTAACATAATAGTGAGAGAGTCCAGTCCATAGTGGTTTTAACATAATATTGTGAGAGTCCAGTCCATAGTGGATCTAACATAATAGTGTGAGAGTCCAGTCCATAGTGGATCTAACATAATAGTGTGAGAGTCCAGTCCATAGTGGATCTAACATAACAGTGTGAGAGTCCAGTCCATAGTGGTTTTAACATAATATTGTGAGAGTCCAGTCCATAGTGGATCTAACATAATAGTGAGAGAGTCCAGTTCATAGTGGATCTAACATAATAGTGTGAGAGTCCAGTCCATAGTGGATCTAACATAATAGTGAGAGTCCAGTCCATAGTGGATCTACCATTATAGTGAGAGTCCAGTCCATAGTGGATCTAACATAATATTGTGAGAGTCCAGTCCATAGTGGATTTAACATAATAGTGTGAGAGTCCACTCCATAGTGGATCTAACATAACAGTGTGAGAGTCCAGTCCATAGTGGTTTTAACATAATATTGTGAGAGTCCAGTCCATAGTGGATCTAACATAATAGTGTGAGAGTCCAGTCCATAGTGGATCTAACATAATAGTGTGAGAGTCCAGTCCATAGTGGATCTAACATAACAGTGTGAGAGTCCAGTCCATAGTGGTTTTAACATAATATTGTGAGAGTCCAGTCCATAGTGGATCTAACATAATAGTGAGAGAGTCCAGTTCATAGTGGATCCAACATAATAGTGTGAGAGTCCAGTCCATAGTGGATCTAACATAATAGTGAGAGTCCAGTCCATAGTGGATCTACCATTATAGTGAGAGTCCAGTCCATAGTGGATCTAACATAATAGTGTGAGAGTCCAGTCCATAGTGGATCTAACATAATAGTGTGAGAGTCCAGTCCATAGTGGATCTAACATAATAGTGTGAGAGTCCAGTCCATAGTGGATCTAACATAATAGTGAGAGAGTCCAGTCCATAGTGGATCTAACATAATAGTGTGAGAGTCCAGTCCATAGTGGATCTAACATAATAGTGTGAGAGTCCAGTCCATAGTGGATCTAACATAATAGTGTGAGAGTCCAGTCCATAGTGGATCTAACATAATAGTGTGAGAGTCCAGTCCATAGTGGATCTAACATAATAGTGTGAGAGTCCAGTCCATAGTGGATCTAACATAATAGTGAGAGTCCAGTCCATAGTGGATCTAACATAATAGTGAGAGTCCAGTCCATAGTGGATCTAACATAATAGTGAGAGTCCAGTCCATAGTGGATCTAACATAATAATGTGAGAGTCCAGTCCATAGTGGATCTAACATAATAGTGTGAGAGTCCAGTCCATAGTGGATCTAACATAATAGTGTGAGAGTCCGGTCCATAGTGGATCTAACATAATAGTGTGAGAGTCCAGTCCATAGTGGATCTAACATAATAGTGAGAGTCCAGTCCATAGTGGATCTAACATAATAGTGAGAGTCCAGTCCATAGTGGATCTAACATAATAATGTGAGAGTCCAGTCCATAGTGGATCTAACATAATAGTGTGAGAGTCCAGTCCATAGTGGATCTAACATAATAGTGTGAGAGTCCAGTCCATAGTGGATCTAACATAATATTGTAAGAGTCCAGTCCATAGTGGATCTAGCATAATATTGTGAGAGTCCAGTCCATAGTGGATCTAACATAATATTGTGAGAGTCCAGTCCATAGTGGATCTAACATAATAGTGAGAGTCCAGTCCATAGTGGATCTAACATAATAGTGAGAGTCCAGTCCATAGTGGATCTAACATAATAGTGTGAGAGTCCAGTCCATAGTGGATCTAACATAATAGTGTGAGAGTCCAGTCCATAGTGGATCTAACATAATAGTGTGAGAGTCCAGTCCATAGTGGATCTAACATAATAGTGTGAGAGTCCAGTCCATAGTGGATCTAACATAAAAGTGTGAGAGTCCAGTCCATAGTGGATCTAACATAATAGTGAGAGAGTCCAGTCCATAGTGGATCTAACATAATATTGTGAGAGTCCAGTCCATAGTGGATCTAACATAATAGTGAGAGTCCAGTCCATAGTGGTTTTAACATAATATTGTGAGAGTCCAGTCCATAGTGGATTTAACATAATAGTGTGAGAGTCCAGTCCATAGTGGATCTAACATAACAGTGTGAGAGTCCAGTCCATAGTGGTTTTAACATAATATTGTGAGAGTCCAGTCCATAGTGGATCTAACATAATAGTGTGAGAGTCCAGTCCATAGTGGATCTAACATAATAGTGTGAGAGTCCAGTCCATAGTGGATCTAACATAACAGTGTGAGAGTCCAGTCCATAGTGGTTTTAACATAATATTGTGAGAGTCCAGTCCATAGTGGATCTAACATAATAGTGAGAGAGTCCAGTTCATAGTGGATCTAACATAATAGTGTGAGAGTCCAGTCCATAGTGGATCTAACATAATAGTGAGAGTCCAGTCCATAGTGGATCTACCATTATAGTGAGAGTCCAGTCCATAGTGGATCTAACATAATAGTGTGAGAGTCCAGTCCATAGTGGATCTAACATAATAGTGTGAGAGTCCAGTCCATAGTGGATCTAACATAATAGTGTGAGAGTCCAGTCCATAGTGGATCTAACATAATAGTGAGAGAGTCCAGTTCATAGTGGATCTAACATAATAGTGTGAGAGTCCAGTCCATAGTGGATCTAACATAATAGTGTGAGAGTCCAGTCCATAGTTCTTTTAACATAATATTGTGAGAGTCCAGTCCATAGTGGATCTAACATAATAGTGTGAGAGTCCAGTCCATAGTGGATCTAACATAATAGTGTGAGAGTCCAGTCCATAGTGGATCTAACATAACAGTGTGAGAGTCCAGTCCATAGTGGTTTTAACATAATATTGTGAGAGTCCAGTCCATAGTGGATCTAACATAATAGTGTGAGAGTCCAGTCCGTAGTGGATCTAACATAATAGTGTGAGAGTCCAGTCCATAGTGGATCTAACATAATAGTGTGAGAGTCCAGTCCATAGTAGATCTAACATAATAGTGTGAGAGTCCAGTCCATAGTGGATCTAACATAATAGTGTGAGAGTCCAGTCCATAGTGGATCTAACATAATAGTGTGAAAGTCCAGTCCATAGTGGATCTAACATAATAGTGTGAGAGTCCAGTCCATAGTTCTTTTAACATAATAGTGAGAGAGTCCAGTCCATAGTGGATCTAACATAATAGTGTGAGAGTCCAGTCCATAGTGGATCTAACATAATAGTGTGAGAGTCCAGTCCATAGTGGATCTAACATAACAGTGTGAGAGTCCAGTCCATAGTGGTTTTAACATAATATTGTGAGAGTCCAGTCCATAGTGGATCTAACATAATAGTGTGAGAGTCCAGTCCATAGTGGATCTAACATAATAGTGTGAGAGTCCAGTCCGTAGTGGATCTAACATAATAGTGTGAGAGTCCAGTCCATAGTGGATCTAACATAATAGTGTGAGAGTCCAGTCCATAGTAGATCTAACATAATAGTGTGAGAGTCCAGTCCATAGTGGATCTAACATAATAGTGTGAGAGTCCAGTCCATAGTGGATCTAACATAATAGTGAGAGAGTCCAGTCCATAGTGGATCTAACATAATAGTGTGAGAGTCCAGTCCATAGTGAATGTAACATAATAGTGTGAGAGTCCAGTCCATAGTGGATCTAACATAATAGTGAGAGTCCAGTCCATAGTGGATCTAACATAATAGTGTGAGAGTCCAGTCCATAGTGGATATAACATAAGAGTGTGAGAGTCCAGTCCATAGTGGATCTAACATAATAGTGTGAGAGTCCAGTCCATAGTGGATCTAACATAATAGTGTGAGAGTCCAGTTCATAGTGGTTTTAACATAATATTGTGAGAGTGCAGTCCATATTGGATCTAACATAATAGTGAGAGTCCAGTCCGTAGTGGATCTAACATAATAGTGAGAGTCCAGTCCATAGTGGATCTAACATAATAGTGTGAGAGTCCAGTCCATAGTGGATCTAACCTAATAGTGTGAGAGTCCAGTCCATAGTGGATCTAACATAATAGTGTGAGAGTCCAGTCCATAGTGGATCTAACATAATAGTGAGAGAGTCCAGTCCATAGTGGATCTAACATAATAGTGAGAGTCCAGTCCATAGTGGATCTAGCATAATAGTGTGAGAGTCCAGTCCATAGTGGATCTAACATAATAGTGTGAGAGTCCAGTCCATAGTGGATCTAACATAATAGTGTGAGAGTCCAGTCCATAGTGGATCTAACATAATAGTGTGAGAGTCCAGTCCATAGTGCTTTTAACATAATATTGTGAGAGTCCAGTCCATAGTGCATCTAACATAATAGTGAGAGAGTCCAGTCCATAGTGGATCTAACATAATAGTGAGAGTCCAGTCCATAGTGGATCTAACATAATAGTGTGACAGTCCATAGTGGATCTAACATAATAATGTGAGAGTCCAGTCCATAGTGGATCTAACATAATAGTGAGAGAGTCCAGTCCATAGTGGATCTAACATAATAGTGTGAGAGTCCAGTCCATAGTGGATCTAACATAATAGTGTGAGAGTCCAGTCCATAGTGGATCTAACATAATAGTGTGACAGTCCATAGTGGATCTAACATAATAGTGTGACAGTCCATAGTGGATCTAACATAATAGTGTGACAGTCCATAGTGGATCTAACATAATAGTGAGAGTCCAGTCCATAGTGGATCTAACATAATAGTGTGAGAGTCCAGTCCATAGTGGATCTAACATAATAGTGTGAGAGTCCAGTCCATAGTGGATCTAACATAATAGTGTGAGAGTCCAGTTCATAATGGTTTTAACATAATATTGTGAGAGTGCAGTCCATAGTGGATCTAACATAATAGTGAGAGTCCAGTCCGTAGTGGATCTAACATAATAGTGAGAGTCCAGTCCATAGTGGATCTAACATAATAGTGTGAGAGTCCAGTCCATAGTGGATCTAACATAATATTGTGAGAGTCCAGTCCATAGTGGATCTAACATAATAGTGTGAGAGTCCAGTCCATAGTGGATCTAACATAATAGTGAGAGTCCAGTCCGTAGTGGATCTAACATAATAGTGAGAGTCCAGTCCATAGTGGATCTAACATAATAGTGTGAGAGTCCAGTCCATAGTGGATCTAACATAATATTGTGAGAGTCCAGTCCATAGTGGATCTAACATAATAGTGTGAGAGTCCAGTCCATAGTGGATCTAACATAATAGTGAGAGTCCAGTCCATAGTGGATCTAACATAATAGTGAGAGTCCAGTCCATAGTGGATCTAACATAATAGTGTGAGAGTCCAGTCCATAGTGGATCTAACATAATAGTGTGAGAGTCCAGTCCATAGTGGATCTAACATAATATTGTGAGAGTCCAGTCCATAGTGGATCTAACATAATAGTGTGAGAGTCCAGTCCATAGTGCTTTTAACATAATATTGTAAGAGTCCAGTCCATAGTGGATCTAACATAATAGTGAGAGTCCAGTCCATAGTGGATCTAACATAATAGTGTGAGAGTCCAGTCCATAGTGGATCTAACATAATGGTGTGACAGTCCATAGTGGATCTAACATAATAGTGTGACAGTCCATAGTGGATCTAACATAATAGTGAGAGTCCAGTCCATAGTGGATCTAACATAATAGTGTGAGAGAGTCCAGTCCATAGTGGACTCTCCGGGCGACCGGTTGTTTGTCCATTCACACGTACACAGCTGTCAGAAGCGGCAGCGGTCCGGACACGGGGGCCGTCTTCGGGCCATAGGGAAGGGATTTGGTCGCTGCGTTCTAGCCGGAGGTCAAGGTCTGCTGGAAGTTATCTCCTAAGAATGTGAGGCGAGGTGATTTCCCCTTCTGCCCCGCAGAGGAACGCCATGGGGAGACTTAACAAGTACCCCTAACCCCAAACGACCAGAGCTGCTCGGGATGCTTGAGGCGCGTAACATAAGACGGATCTGACCAGACGCATAATGCGGTCTTGTCGGTCCCCTCGGAAATACCTGCAAATCCGTGGCCCGTGTAACCCGGCCCCGGTTTTCGCAGGTCGGCATTTTCCCGCTTTGTTTGGTAAACACGTCCCACCTGTCGCGGCAGCGCCGGTTGCTAACCCCTCTGTTGTCGCTCCGCCGCCAGCGAGCGCAGGAGGTGCGAAGGTGCAAGGGGACGTACCCGCCCGTGTCCGCGCTACCGGCGTTGTTGTCGCCCGCATGGAGACGCCGTTTTTATTTATCCCGCCCCAGCTGTCACTGTTGTGTCTGGAGCTCCTCCGCTGAACCCGCTGGCCCACGGACTCTTGGAGATCCATCAACTATGTAGAATGTTGCAGCCCAGGACACACCCTGGATTCCTGCTGGGGGGAACAAACGCCTTTTATGGGGGCCCTACCTTTCTGCTTAGTCAGCAACTCCAACACGGAACCACCCGCTGATGAAAAGACGGCACAATAATCACAACTTTTCTCTGCCAAGTTAGATTGCGTTCTTCTGCGTCTTCTGGATGATGGACAGGAACTCTAATAGTCATCTAAGGCTGATTTTATTACGCACGTCTGCTTTTCGCGCTCTGTTGACGCTTTCTTACCTAACACACTTGCTTTGAAGCCACTGCAACGTGACCTTTACTCAAGTAAAGTTCTTTGACCTGTTCTTTCACAAGAGGTCTTTAAAATAGAGTTTTGCTTCTGTCACATTGAGGATCTTTTACTCCTTTTTTGCAGTCAAAACGTCAGCGAGTTTGTCATATAGAGGATCTTTGACTAGTGTTGTTGCAGTAGGACATTATAAACATTAGAGCTGCTGTTTAATAGAGGATCTTTGATTTGTTATTTTACATGTGGTCTTTAGAATAAAAATGTTTTCTCTCACAAAGAGGATCTTTGACTAGCGTTGTTGCAGTGGGTCCGTCATATAGAGGATCTTTGACCTTTTCTTTCACAAGATGTCTGTAAAATAGAATTTTGCTTCTGTCAGTTTTTTTTTTTTTTTTTTTTTGCTTCTGTCACATTGAGGATCTTTGATTTGTTTTTTGCAGTCAAAAAAAAAATTGAGGATCTTTGACCAGCGTTGTTGCAGTGGGTCTTTAGAAACAGAGCTGCTGTCATATATATATATATATATATATACATATATATATATATATATATATGTATGTGTGGGAAAAAAATCACAAGACTATTTCATCTCTACAGGCCTGTTTCATGAGGGGGGGTACCCTCAATCATCAGGAGATTTTAATGGGAGCATTCGCATACCATGGTTTATATAGGGCACAGAGTGGGTGGGTACAGGCTGGCCTAGGGGCGTGGTGATTGGCTCATGTGTTACCTAGGAGGTGTTTCCGTCTATGGCGGCATGCTGTTACAATTTCGCTGCGCTTGTTGAGGGATGACAGGTCTGGACGGTAAATAATAAACAGTTTCTCTTTCAAGCATAGGTTGCATCTTTTATTACCACTATTGTAAGGTGTGCTGGATGCAAGAATTTGCCATGTTATTGAATATTCAACATTATTGTCTTTGAGGTCCCAAATGTGTTTGCTGAGTTCTGTGGTATTTCGCAGGTTTTTGTTCCTGAAAGAAGCCTTGTGATTGTTCCATCTGGTTTTGAATTCACCCTCGGTTAATCCTACATATGTGTCGGATGTGTTAATGTCCTTGCGTATTACCTTAGATTGGTAGACAACTGATGTTTGTAAGCACCCCCCGTTGAGGGGGCAATCAGGTTTCTTTCGACAGTTACATGCTTTGTTGATTTTGGAGTCGCTCTGTCTGGGGGTCGACGGCTCATTTGCAATTGTTTTGTTGTGGTTTGAGATGATTTGTCGTATATTGTTCATGCAGCTGTAGCTCAATTTAATGTTGTTCTTGTTGAATACTTTTCTTAGGGTGTTGTCTTTGGGAAAGTGTTTGTCAATCAGATTGAGGAATTTGTGTCCAATGTTCGTTGAGACGTTTTTGCTGTATGGGGGGTTGTACCAGATGATGTCGTTTCGTTTTCTGTTCTTTTTTGGCTGGTTTCCTGGCGTGGGTTCATAGGTGAGGGTGAAATTGTATCCGCTTTCATCAAGGGCTTTTTGGTACGGGGGGGTTTGCTTGGTCAAATTCAGCTTTGCTAGATGACAGCATCGATAGCCTTTTATTGATTCCGGTAGGTATTCTTTTCGTGGTGGTGGGTGGGTGGTTGCTGTCATGGTGCACGTATTGGAGTGTTGTGTTGGGTTTCGTGAATGGTTGGTAGCTGTTATTTCTCAGGTTGAAAGTGACGTCAAGGAAGTTGACGGTTTGCTTGTTGGCTTCAATCGTGATCCGTAGGCCGTTCTCTTTGAAAATTTGGCATATGCGCTTCTTGGTATTCTCGCTGCTCCTTGGCGAGGCGCGACACACTGCCAGTCCGTCATCACGGTAAATACCAAGGTTCAGATTGAGGCTAGCGAGCTGGGAGAGGAGGAAACTCCCAACGAGTTCACACGTTTCTGCTCCGTCAAAACTTCCCATAGTGACGTCAAATGTTGCATTGTTCTTTTTTTGCCATGGTGTACTGTTGTGGATGAGAATGGAGTTTTTTGCGTGGATGATGATGTTTCTTTCGTTGCCTGTGATTGAGTCGTAGTCTGAGGCGAAGTCTAGTGCTTGAGTCAGTAGGTCTTGCGTGATGGAAGGGTAAAATTCCTCGATATCAAAGGAGATAAAGTTGTGCTGTTGTTTGTCTTGGATGTTGTTGAACCATTTGATTACTGCTGCTGTATTTCTCCATTGGTTGAGTGGTGTTTTGTCCTTGATTTTTGTGTTGACTCTGTCCAGGATTATTTTGCTGATTTTTCCTATTTCAGATTTAGTTGGGTTTATTAGTCGGCATGTTGGGTTATTTGCGAAGTTGGGTTTGTGGTCCTTCAATGTGATGAAGGCTTCCTTGTTGGCTGTGGCGTCCACCCTGTCCTCAATGTCCAGTTCAGCCGCGATCCTTTTATTTTCCAGGTGGATGTTCTGTAAGGTGTTGGGTTGCGCTTTTTTGTATGATTTGGTGATGCTTCTGTCCAGTAAGGTGTGGTGTTCTGGTATGTCCATTCTGTAGAAGTTTGTGGTTTTATCGGCAGCTATGATGAGGTTGTTTACTTTCTTGATGCGCTCCTTGTCATTTTTCAGCTTGGTGAGGAGTGGGTTGCGGATTGGCTTGAATTTGACGGATTGTATCATTTTGAGCATGTCGTTCTCAAAATATATATATATATATATATATATATATATATATATATATATATATATATATATATATATGATCTTTGATTTGTTATTTTACATGTGGTTGTTAGAATATAATTTTTTCCTCTCACATTGTGGCTCTTTGGCTAGCGTTGTTGCAGTGGGTCCTTATAAACAGCAGAGCGCCTGTCGTATAGAGGATCTTTGACCTGTTCTTTCACAAGAAGTCTTTAAAATAGAATTTTGCTTCTGTCACATTGAGGATCTTTAGTTTTTTTGCAGTCCAAAAAAGATTGAGTATCTTTGACTAGTGTTGTTGCAGTAGGACATTATAAACATAATAGCTGCTGTTTAATAGAGGATCTTTGATTTGTTGTTTTACATGTGGTCTTTAGAATAAAAATGTTTTCTCTCACATAGAGGATCTTTGACTAGCGTTGTTGCAGTGGGTCCTTAAAAACAGCAGAACGCCTGTCGTATAGAGGATCTTTGACCTGTTCTTTCACAAGAAGTCTTTAAAATAGAATTTTGCTTCTGTCACATTGAGGATCTTTGATTCGTTTTTTGAGTAAAACAATTTTTTTGAGGATCTTTGACTAGCATTGTTGCAGTAGGACATTACAAAACATTAGAGCTGCTGTCATATATATATATATATATAGGATCTTTGATTTGTTATTTTACATGTGGTCTTTAGAATATAATTTTTTTCTCTCACATAGAGGATCTTTGGCTAGCGTTGTTTCAGTGGGTCCTTATAAACCGCATAGTGCCTGTCGTATAGAGGATCTTTGACCTGTTCTTTTACAAGGATCTTTAGTTTTTTTGCAATCCAAACAAATATTGAGTATCTTTGACTAGTGTTGTTGCAGTAGGACATTATAAACATAATAGCTGCTGTTTAATAGAGGATCTTTGATTTGTTGTTTTACATGTGGTCTTTAGAATATAATTTTTTTCTGTCGCATAAGGGATCTTTGACCAGCGTTGTTGCAGTGGGTCTTTAGAAACAGCAGAGCGCCTGTTGTTGCAGTGGGTCCGTAAAAACAGTAGAGCACCTGTCATATAGAGGATCTTTGACCTTTTCTTTCACAAGAAGTCTGTAAAATAGAATTTTGCTTCTGTCAGTTTATTTATTTATTTTTTGCTTCTGTCACATTGAGGATCTTTGATTTGTTTTTTTCAGTAAAAAATTGAGGATCTTTGACTAGCGTTGTTGCAGTGGGTCTTTAGAAACAGCAGAGCGCCTGTTGTATAGAGGATCTTTGACCTGTTCTATCACAAGAAGTCTTTAAAATATAATTTTGCTTCTGTCACATTGAGGATCTTTGATTAGTTTTTTGCAGTCAAAAAAAAATTGAGGATCTTTGACTAGCGTTGTTGCAGTAGGACATTAAAACCATTAGAGCTGCTGTTATTTAGAGGATCTTTGATTTTTTATTTTACATGTGGTCTTTAGAATATAATTTTTTTCTGTCGCGTAAAGGATCTTTGACCAGCGTTGTTGCAGTGGATCCTTAAAAACAGCAGAGCGCTTGTCGTATAGAGGATCTTTGACCTTTTCTTTCACAAGAAGTCTGTAAAATAGAATTTTGCTTCTGTCAGCTTTTTGGTTTTTTTGTTGTTGTTTTTTTGCTTCTGTCGCATAAAGGATCTTTGACCAGCGTTGTTTCAGTGGGTCCTTATAAACCGCATAGTGCCTGTCGTATAGAGGATCTTTGACCTGTTCTTTCACAAGAAGTCTTTAAAATAGAATTTTGCTTCTGTCACATTGAGGATATTTAGTTTTTTGCAGTCCAAAAAAAGATTGAGTATCTTTGACTCGTGTTGTTGCAGTAGGACATTATAAAATATAGAGGATCTTTGATTTTTTATTTTACATGTGGTCTTTAGAATACAATTTTTTTCTGTTTCATAAAGGATTTTTGACCAGCGTTGTTGCAGTGGGTCTTTAGAAACAGCAGAGCGCCTGTTGTATAGAGGATCTTTGACCTGTTCTATCACAAGAAGTCTTTAAAATATAATTTTGCTTCTGTCACATTGAGGATCTTTGATTCGTTTTTGCAGTCAAAAAAAAATTGAGGATCTTTGACTAGCGTTGTTGCAGTAGGACATTATAAACATTAGAGCTGCTGTTATATAGAGGATCTTTGATTTGTTATTTTACATGTGGTCTTTAGAATAAAAATGTTTTCTCTCACAAAGAGGATCTTTGACTACCGTTGTTGCAGTGGGTCCGTAAAAACAGCAGAGCACCTGTCATATAAAGGATCTTTGACCCTTTCTTTCACAAGAAGTCTGTAAAATAGAATTTTGGCTTCTGTCAGTTTTTTTTTTTTTTTTTTGCTTCTGTCACATTGAGGATCTTTGATTTGTTTTTTTCAGTAAAAAATTGAGGATCTTTGACTAGCGTTGTTGCAGTGGGTCTTTAGAAACAGCAGAGCGCCTGTTGTATAGAGGATCTTTGACCTGTTCTATCACAAGAAGTCTTTAAAATATAATTTTGCTTCTGTCACATTGAGGATCTTTGATTCGTTTTTTGCAGTCAAAAAAAAATTGAGGATCTTTGACTAGCGTTGTTGCAGTAGGACATTATAAACATTAGAGCTGCTGTTATATAGAGGATCTTTGATTTGTTATTTTACATGTGGTCTTTAGAATAAAAATGTTTTCTCTCACAAAGAGGATCTTTGACTACCGTTGTTGCAGTGGGTCCGTAAAAACAGCAGAGCACCTGTCATATAAAGGATCTTTGACCCTTTCTTTCACAAGAAGTCTGTAAAATAGAATTTTGCTTCTGTCAGTTTTTTTTTTGTTTTTTTTGGTTTTTTTTGTTTTGCTTCTGACACATTGAGGATCTTTGATTCGTTTTTTGCAGTCAAAAAAAAAATTGAGGATCTTTTACTCGTTTTTTGCAGTCAAAACGTCAGCGAGTTTGTCATATAGAGGATCTTTGACTAGCGTTGTTGCAGTAGGACATTATAAACATTAGAGCTGCTGTTATTTAGAGGATCTTTGATTTGTTATTTTACATGTGGTCTTTAGAATAGAAGTTTGTTTCTGTCACAAAGAGGATCTTTGACCAGCGTTGTTGCAGTGGGTCTTTTGAAACAGTAGAGCACCTGTCGTATAGAGGATCTTTGACCTGTTCTTTCAAAGAAGTCTTTAAAATAGAATGTTGCTTATGTCACATTGAGGATCTTTGATTTGTTTTTTGCAGTAAACATTTTTTTTAGGATCTTTGACTAGCGTTGTTGCAGTAGGACATTATAAACATTAGAGCTGCTGTTTAATAGAGGATCTTTGATTTGTTATTTTACATGTGGTCTTTAGAATATAATTTTTTTCTGTTGCATAAAGGATTTTTGACCAGCATTGTTGCAGTGGGTCTTTAGAAACTGTAGAGCGCCTGTCGTATAGAGGATCTTAGACCTGTTCTTTCAAAAGAGATTTTTAAAATAGAATTTTGCTTCTGTCACATTGAGGATATTTTACTCGTTTTTTGCAGTCAAAACGTCAGTGAGTCTGTTATATAGAGGATCTTTGACTCGCGTTGTTGCAGTAGGACATTATAAACATTAGAGCTGCTGTTTAATAGAGGATCTTTGATTTGTTATTTTACATGTGGTCTTTAGAATAAAAATGTTTTATCTCACATAGAGGATCTTTGACTAGCGTTGTTGCAGTGGGTCCGTAAAAACATCAGAGCACCTGTCATATAGAGGATCTTTGACCTTTTCTTTCACAAGAAGTCTGTAAAATAGAATTTTGCTTCTGTCAGTTTTTTTTTTGTTTGGTTTTTTTTTTGTGCTTCTGTCACATTGAGGATCTTTGATTCGTTTTTTGCCGTCGAAAAAAAAATTGAGGATCTTTGACTAGCGTTGTTGCAGTAGGACATTTAAACCATTAGAGCTGCTGTTATTTAGAGGATCTTTGATTTGTTATTTTACATGTGGTCTTTAGAATAGAAGTTTGTTTCTGTCACAAAGAGGATCTTTGACCAGCATTGTTGCAGTGGGTCCTTAAAAACAGCAGAGCGCCTGTTGTATAGAGGATCTTTGACCTTTTCTTTCACAAGAAGTCTTTAAAATAGAATGTTGCTCTTGATCTTTTACTCTTTTACTGTCATATAGAGGATCTTTGACTAGCGTTGTTGCAGTAGGACATTATAAACATTAGAGCTGCTGTTATATAGATGATCTTTGATTTGTTATTTAACATGTGGTCTTTAGAATTTTTTTTTTCTTCTCTCACATAGAGGATCTTTGACTAGCGTTGTTGGAGTGGGTCCTTATAAACAGCAGAGCGCCTGTTGTATAGAGGATCTTTGACCTGTTCTTTCAAAGAAGTCTTTAAAATAGAATGTTGCTTCTGTCACATTGAGGATCTTTGATTTGTTTTTTGCAGTAAAACATTTTTTTAGGATCTTTGACTAGCGTTGTTGCAGTAGGACATTACAAACATTAGAGCTGCTGTTATATAGAGGATCTTTGATTTGTTATTTTACATGTGGTCTTAAGAATATAATTGTTTTCTGTCGCATAAAGGATCTTTGACCAGCGTTGTTGCAGTGGGTCTTTAGAAACAGCAGAGCGCCTGTCGTATAGAGGATCTTTGACCTGTTCTTTCACAAGAAGTCTTTAAAATAGAATTTTGCTTCTGTCACATTGAGGATCTTTAGTTTTTTTGCAGTCCAAAAAAAGATTGAGTAGCTTTGACTAGCGTTGATGCAGTAGGACATTATAAACATTAAAGCTGCTGTTGTATAGAGGATCTTTGATTTGTTATTTTACATGTGGTCTTTAGAATATAATTTTGTTTCTGTCACATTGAGGATCTTTGATTCGTTTTTTGCAGTCAAAAAAAGATTGAGGATCTTTGACTAGCGTTGTTGCAGTAGGACATTAAAACCATTGGAGCTGCTGTTATATAGAGGATCTTTGATTAGCATTAAAGGCCTACTGAAATGCGATTTTCTTATTCAAACGGGGATAGCAGATCCATTCTATGTGTCATACTTGATCATTTCGCCATATTGCCATATTTTTGCTGAAAGGATTTAGTAGAGAACATCGACGATAAAGTTCGCAACTTTTGGTCGCTGATAAAAAAGCCTTGCCTGTACCGGAAGTAGCAGACGAGTAGCGTGACGTCACAGGTTGTGGAGCTCCTCACATCCGCACATTGTTTACAATCATGGCCACCAGCTGCGAGAGCGATTCGGACCGAGAAAGTTACGATTTCCCCATTAATTTGAGTGAGGATGAAAGATTCGTGGATGAGGAAAGTGAGAGTGAAGGAGTAGAGGGAAGATAGGGAAGATGCTGTGAGAGGCGGGTGGGACCTGATATTCAGCTGGGAATGACTAAAACAGTAAATAAACACAAGACTCTATTAGCCACAACACAACCAGGCTTATATTTAATATGCCACAAATTAATCCCGCATAACAAACACCTCCCCCCTCCCGTCCATATAACCCGCCAATACAACTCAAACACCTGCACAACACACTCAATCCCACAGCCCAAAGTACCGTTCACCTCCCCAAAGTTCATACAGCACATATATTTCCCCAAAGTCCCCAAAGTTACGTACGTGACATGCACATAGCGGCACGCACGTACGGGCAAGCGATCAAATATTTGGAAGCGTACTCACGGTACCGTGTCTGCGTACCAAACTCAAAGTCCTCCTGGTAAGAGTCTCTGTTGTCCCAGTTCTCCACAGGCCAATGGTAAAGCTTGACTGTCATCTTTCGGGAATGTAAACAATGAAACACCGGCCGTGTTTGTGTTGCTGCAGTCGGCCGCTAATACACCGCTTCCCACCTACAGCTTTCTTCTTTGCTGTCTCCATTGTTCATTGAACAAATTGCAAAAGATTCACCAACACAGATGTCCAGAATACTGTGGAATTTTGCGATGAAAACAGATCAGACTGCGTGGTCGGTAGTAGTGGGTTTCAGTAGGCCTTTAACATTGTGTGTCACTTTAGATACTTAATGAGCATATTAGCCACTTGCTGAAGTCAAATTGTGAAGTGAATACGTCATTTTGAGAAGGGAAGTTAACACCCTTGTCCTTAGATATCAAAAAAAAAAAGTGCACCCCCCCCACAATGTATTAATCCATCCATCCATTTTCTACCGCTTGTCCCTTTCGGGGTCGCGGTAAAATGTTTTAATATATAAAAATAATATGACTTTTAATATGCTTGTGTCTCGATCCTCTCTTATCTCTGCCACTTGCTTTGGAACGTGTAGAAGAATAAAAAGTGCACTTTTATGGAACGTAGTGAAGTAAAGAGACTAGAGTTGTCCCGACACCAACATTTTGGTACTGGTACCAAAATGTATTTCAATTATTTTCTAAATAAAGGGGACCATAAAAAATGTCATTATTGGCTTTATTTGAACAAAAAATTAAGTCAAAGTAAGTTAAAGTCTCCTCTGCATTTGACCCATCCCCTTGTTCACCCCCCTGGGAGGTGAGGGGAGCAGTGGGCAGCAGCGGTGGCCGCGCCCGGGAATCATTTTTGGTGATTTAACCCCCAATTCCAACCCTTGATGCTGAGTGCCAAGCAGGGAGGTGATGGGTCCCATTTTTATAGTCTTTGGTATGTTAGTGTACATGAAACATATGTTTATTATTGTCATTTAGTCCTTAAATAAAATAGTCAACATACTAGACAACTTGTCTTTTAGTAGTAAGTAAACAAACAAAGACTCCTAATTATTGTCATTTATACACCTATTATTTTGTACACTTTATGAGGGACAAACTGTAAAAATGGATGATTAATCCACTTGTTCATTTACTGTTAATATCTGCTTGTTTTCTGTTTCAACATGTTCTATCTACACTTCTGTTAAAATGTAATAATCACTTATTCTTCTCTTCTTTGATACTTTACATTAGTTTTGGATGATACCACACATTTAGGTATCGGTTTGATACCAAGTAGTTACAGGATCATACATTGGTCATATTCAAAGTCCTCATGTGTCCAGGGACGTATTTACTGACTTTATAAACATAATATGAATTTTTTTTAAAGATTTTGTGATGAAAAAAAATATCGATGTAATCATAGTAGTATCAACTAGATACGCTCTTGTACTTGGTATCATTACAGTGGATGTCAGGTGTAGATCCACCCATGGCATTTGTTTACATTGTGATGGTGGTGAGCTATTGTATCCTCCTACGGTGTGTAGTGAAGCATGTTTACCTATTCCTCGTCCTTGTAGGAAACTTACTTTATTTGTCGCCATGGAGACGAGGATTAGTGATTTAGAAGTAGCTAAAACACTGTGGATGGATGTTAGCCATGTCTTAAAGCAGCTCTTCCTGAGGGTGTTTCAGTGTTATAACTTCACCTTTATCGTCACTTTTTACACCAAAATGCGTCCATTCTCCCTTTTCTGTTTACACCATACTTGCCAACCTTGAGACCTCCGATTTCGGGAGGTGGGGGTGGGGGGCGTGGTCGGGGGTGGGGTGGGGGGCGTGGTTAAGATATATATATATATATAAAAAATACTTGACTTTCAGTGAATTCTAGCTATATATATATTTTTTTTATTACATATATATATATATATATATATATATAATACATGATTATTTATTTATATATATATATAAATAAATAAAAGAAATATTTGAATTTCAGTGTTCATTTATTTACACATAAACACACATAACACTCATCTACTCATTGTTGAGTTAAGGGTTGAATTGTCCATCCTTGTTCTATTCTCTGTCACTATTTCAGAACACACACATTATGCAAATATACATTATAAAATCAATAAGAAAACGGGAGCTCTAATTTGGGAGTCTGAATTAGGATCAGAAGTTCCTATATAAACATTGCGTACTCAAGTCGCCATTTTATAATACCTGGGATTTATATAGCGCTTTTCTAAGTACCCAAAGTCGCTTTACATGTAGAACCCATCATTCATTCACACCTGGTGGTGGTAAGCTACTTTCATAGCCACAGCTATGAAAGTTTTGTATTGATTACTGCAGCTGTGCACTGGATTCATTCACAAATACAAACTACAACTCACAAACACTTTAGAGTTAGGCTCCGCCATCAGAATGTGTACTTAAACTTATAAAGATCACATGGATATTATTCAGTGAGTTGATTCACCAAAACTAACCTGTTATTACAGGAGGAAAAAGCACACAGGACGTTTCAATTGTTCACAGACTGGCCGCGCTCATCAGAATGACAAGACACTTCCGGTCTGCAGGTGATAGCATTCAATTGGGAAGAAACGCCCTACAGCCCCCTACTGACCAATGTGAATACTGATAAATGTGTAATGACAGCTCCAGAAACGAATTCAAACCACAAAATAAAATAAATAAATCAACACAAAAATGTGACACATTATGGGTGGGTCACATATGCATGTACAGTAGATGGCAGTATTGTCCTGTTTAAAAGTGTCACAACATGTTTACGGCAGACGAACTGCTTTAAGTAGACGAAATGCTGTTGTTGTGTGTTGTTACCGCGCTGGGAGGACGTTAATGAAACTGCCTAACAATAAACCCACATAAGAAACCAAGAGCTCGCCCTCCATCATTAGCTGTTTAAAATTGTGGGAAAGCGGACGTGTGAACAGGCTGTCAACACGTCACTCAGGTCCGCATGGAGCTGGAGGGGGCGTGGCCTCCAGCTCCGCCTGAATTTCGGGAGATTTTCGGGAGAAAATTTGTCCCGGGAGGTTTTCGGGAGAGGCGCTGAATTTCGGGAGTCTCCCGGAAAATCCGGGAGGGTTGGCAAGTATGGTTTACACACTGTGTCTGCTTGTAAGTACTCTGTGTGTGTGTGTGCGCTGCCGAACATGCTCCTCTGCTCGTAAAACCAGCAATGTGACGACGCGCCGTCAAAATCATATATGGGGAACCGGTACTTTTCCGTTTTTGATACATTAGTACCGCGATGCTATACTAGTACCGGTATACCGTACCACCCTAAAAGAGACAAAGTGTGCATCCTCTCAACAGCACGTCTGAAATAACACCACTTCTAAAAATACTGCAGACATTAAAAATATGCTCACGGCTAAAGATAAAAAATGCTGACATGACAGTTTTCAAATAGTGAACTGGCTGTAAACATTGTTGAGATGATTTCATCACAATGTTGTGTTCAATGTCTCGACAATTAAATAGTGTCCCGATACTTGTGCACGGGCGTGATGTATCGACTTGGTGCACGTGCAGAGTTATGATGATGATGATGATTGCATATTTGGCGTGTCAGGCGGCATACGAGAGTGAATCTGCGCTGCCGTGTCCATCATCTTCTGGGGCCATTTTGGATGCCGCCATTGGACGGCGGGCAGGCGGTCAGCGGCGGTGACAAGCTGCTGGAAAGGCAAGCAGAATGAGCGTGTTGGCATCAACACACACACACTTTATTATTTATATCATGCTGCACAGCTGTCTTCTATGTGATGATGGTCCAAGTCCCGATTTGTAGCAGTTTATGATGTCCAAGCTCACAGTTCGCGCCGCTTGCGTTTGATGTTCACCTTCTGGCCAGCAGGGGGTCTCGCCTGTTCTTTTTACTCACTATTATGTTAGATCAGACCTGGGCATTCTGCGGCCCCCTTTGTGGCGTCCCTGTCCGGCCCGCGTGAGGCTAAACATAAATTACAAAATTCATTTTAAAAAGTATATATGTCGAGTGTGAAATACAACGGTGCTGCTTTTGTTTTGAAAAGTGTTATTTGTATTACTTCCGTGTGGATGTATGCTATATGTGTGTATATATATGTATTAATGTGTATATATATATATGTGTATGTATATATATATATATATATATATATATATATATATATATATATATATATATATACATACATATGTATGTATGTATATATATATATATATATATATATATATATATATATATATATATATATATATATATACATACATATGTATGTATATATATATATATATATATATATATATATATATATATATATATATATATATATATATATATATATATATATATACATACATATGTATGTATATATATATATATATATATATATATATATATATATATATATATATATATATATATATATATGTATGTGTGTATATATATATATGTGTATATATATATATATATATGTATGTATATATATATATATATATTCACGAAACCCAACACAACACTCCAATACGTGCACCATGACAGCAACCACCCACCCACCACCACGAAAAGAATACCTACCGGAATCAATAAAAGGCTATCGATGCTGTCATCTAGCAAAGCTGAATTTGACCAAGCAACCCCCCCCCCCGTACCAAAAAGCCCTTGATGAAAGCGGATACAATTTCACCCTCACCTATGAACCCACGCCAGGAAACCAGCCAAAAAAAGAACAGAAAACGGAACGACATCATCTGGTACAACCCCCCATACAGCAAAAACGTCTCAACGAACACAAATTCCTCAATCTGATTGACAAACACTTTCCCAAAGACAACATCCTAAGAAAAGTATTCAACAAGAACAACATTAAATTGAGCTACAGCTGCATGAACAATATACGACAAATCATCTCAAACCACAACAAAACAATTGCAAATGAGCCGTCGGCCCTCAGACAGAGCGACTCCAAAACCAACAAAGGATGTAATTGTCGAAAGAAACCTGATTGCCCTCTCAGCGGGGGGTGCTTACAAACATCAGTTGTCTACCAATCTAAGGTAATACGCAAGGACATTAACACATCCGACACATATGTAGGATTAACCGAGGGAGAATTCAAAACCAGATGGAACAATCACAAGGCTTCTTTCAGGAACAAAAACCTGCGAAATACCACAGAACTCAGCAAACACATTTGGGACCTCAAAGACAATAATGTTGAATATTCAATAACATGGCAAATTCTTGCATCCAGCACACCTTACAATAGTGGTAATAAAAGATGCAACCTATGCTTGAAAGAGAAACTGTTTATTATTTACCGTCCAGACCTGTCATCCCTCAACAAGCGCAGCGAAATTGTATCAGCATGCCGCCACAGACGGAAACACCTCCTAGGTAACACATGAGCCGATCACCACGCCCCTACGCCAGCCTGTACCCACCCACTCTGTGCCCTATATAAACCATGGTATGCGAATGCTCCCATTAAAATCTCCTGACGATTGAGGGTACCCCCCCTCATGAAACAGGCCTGTAGAGATGAAATAGTCTTGTGATTTTTTTCCCACACATACATATATTGCGCTCTACTACGGTATCGAGCACTATTTTTTGGATAACCTTATTAAGACATATATATATATATATATGTATATTAGAGATGCGCGGATAGGCAATTATTTCATCCGCAACCGCATCACAAAAGTCGTCATCCATCCGCCATCCACCCAACCAACATTTTATCAAAACCACACCCGCCCGTTGTTATATATCTAATATAGACGATGCAAGGCATTAGTGAGGTTAGAAAGCTTTTGCCTGTTAAAGAAAGGAGACTGATCCAATGCAGCAGAGACATTCAATGCTTGATAATATTATTTATCATTATTATAGTATTATTGTCATTTCCATTTAAGAAGTTAAAAAAATGTTTTAGAAAGACTAAGCCTATATTTTCGTTAGGTAAAAAAAAAATTCTGAATTTATTTCAATGAATATTAACTTGTTAACGTTATAATGCTCAAATAGAGACGAGGGCGGTGTGCACAGTGAAGCAGTGAACAATTTCGCGACAAAGATGAACCTTTATTGATTGATCTGCAGCCATGACAAAATATCAGACAATCTCCATTGTCAACGACAGGCATTTTTCAAGGTAAAATTTTTTTTTCAAGGTACGTTTTTTTTTTCAAGGTAAAAAATGATTTTCAAATTTTTTTAATTTTTTTAAAATGTTTTTTATTTTTTTTATTTTTTTTTAATTTGTAAAAAAAAATTCAACTTTTTTTTTATTTTTTTTTATTTTTTAAAACAATTTAATTTTTTTTTAAATATTTTTAATTTTTTTAAACAATTTTAACAATTAACATTTTTTTTTAGGGCATTGCCAATGCCCTCAGATCAGGAGTGCGTTCCTCACACTTTGTGTGCGCAGTTGCAGCAAGCAGAACGATGCTTTTAAGAAGTTTAAAAAATGTTTTAGAAAGACAGCCTATATTTTCGTTAGGTAAAAAAAAAATTCTGAATTTATTTCAATGAATATTAACTTGTTAACGTTATAATGCTCAAATAGGGACGAGGGCGGGGTGCACAGTGAAGCAGTGAACAATTTCGCGACAAAGATGAACCTTTTATTGATTGATCTGCAGCCATGACAAAATATCAGACAATCTCCATTGTCAACGACAGGCATTTTTCAAGGTAAAATTTTTTTTTCAAGGTAAAAAATGATTTTCAAATTTTTTTAATTTTTTAAAAATGTTTTTAAATGTTTTTATTTTTTTTATTTTTTTTTATTTGTAAAAAAAAATTCAACTTTTTTTAAATTTTTTTAATTTTTTAAAACAATTTTAACAATTAACATTTTTTTTTAGGGCATTTTAGTTGCCAATGCCCTCAGATCAGGAGTGCGTTCCTCACACTTTGTGTGCGCAGTTGCAGCAAGCAGAACGATGCTTTTAAGAAGTTAAAACAATGTTTTAGAAAGACTAGGCCTATATTTTCGTTAGGTAAAAAAAAAAATTCTGAATTTATTTCAAAGAATATTAACTTGTTAACGTTATAATGCTCAAATAGGGACGAGGGCGGGGTGCACAGAGAAACAGTGAACAATTTTGCGACAAAGATGAACCTTTATTGATTGATCTGCAGCCATGACAAAATATCAGACAATCTCCATTGTCAACGACAGGCAGGAAAATAAAGATGAACACATAGCCTATGTTCTAGGCATAGGCTCATACGTTTTTAAGTTGAAATAAAAAAATAAATAAAAAATGTGCCTCATAAGCCTTAGGCTGTCAATCACGCGCACAAACTTAAATTATACAATAACATATGTATGTCATCCCTATTTAAACAAAAATAAATTAAATAAATAATAATAATAAATTGCCTGCAACTTATTGGCCAAGGCAAAAAGCTGAAGGGGGGAAATCAAACCCATCAGACTGCACTTTATCATCAAACTTGAATTATAATGAAAATAGACGGTCGCGACAAACAAAGCAGGCTAAATATCCTTACATTGTCGCCAATCGGAGATGCGCTTCACTTGAAAGCGAGGCCAAATAATTAACACACATAGTAGTATATCTCCAATAGAAAAAAAAAAACAATAAACAACGCAATTGCCTTAATTCCTTTGCATTGTAGTGCGCCCAAACAACACGTAACCATCAAAATTATTCAGCTGACCGAACTCAATATTGGTTAGACATGGGCTTATTTGGTATAGCCTATAGGTAACGTAGACTAATTCGTTGAACATATCCAACCGTATGTCTACTTACTTTTTTTTTTGTTAGCACTATGCAGGAATAAAATGGCATCTACAGTGCCAGGATTCAGGCGAGAGCGCCTGGCCTCTAAAATGCGCCCTGCTGCGCTGAAGGAGCGCTCACTTGCGCCACTTGTTGCTGGGACGCATAGGATTCTCTTGGCAAGGTGTTGTAGTCGTGGGAATGATTGTCCTTGTTTCCCCCAAAAGGAAAGTAGATTTTCCTCTGCTGATCCGTCGAGATGCAAGTTTGTAGAGGAATAATCCTCTACTCCTCCCATTCTGTGAAGTCAATGATAAATAAATGATAAATGGGTTGTACTTGTATAGCGCTTTTCTACCTTCAAGGTACTCAAAGCACTTTGACACTACTTCCACATTTACCCATTCACACACACTGATGGAGGGAGCTGCCATGCAAGGCGCTAACCAGCACCCATCAGGAGCAAGGGTGAAGTGTCTTGCTCAGGACACAACGGACATGACGAGGTTGGTACTAGGTGGGGATTGAACCAGGGACCCTCGGGTCGCGCACGGCCATTCTTCCACTGCGCCACGCCGTTCCAATCCTTTTTTTTTTCTTTTTTTTTTTCTTTTTTTTTTGTGTCCTGTCCAGCTTCTCAGGCAAATCATATAGTTGATGTAGATGCCCATATCGGCTGTTCAGATTTACTTTACAAAAGAGAAGTGTAGGATACTTCTCTTGTTGCCTTATTTGTATTTGACTTTATTAAATGTATTTATATTATCATTTAGTGCAGCCGGGCCGGAGCAGGAGGGGATAGAAAGAGAAAAAAAAAGAAGACAGAGGGGGAAATTGTGGGGACAAGAGGGGGATTAGACAGAGAGACAAAAACAACAACAACAACAACAACAATAGAGCAACATCAGCAAATACGACATGTACAAATATGATGGTAAAAGTAATAGCAAATAAGCAGTTAGCGAAAAATAAAAAATAATACAGAAATGACAATGAGCATTATTACACTACAAATGGATCAATACAAATACCAATAGAAATAGCGCTATTGATAATGAACAATACCAATAATTTACCTTTATTATCAACAATACAGTTGTTTAAATGCAACAATACATATACGTAATGATAACTTGAGATACGAAAGAATGCAGAAAAATGGAGGGGGAGAAAGAGAAGCAACCTACATTAACCTTGTAGATTGTTATAGTCACAATAGGTTAAGCTTTGTCAGTGTGCCATGTGTTACACCCAGTTTACCCTAGGGCAACAACGTTAATATATGTTTGATGAAACGTGATTATGTGCATGAGTGTAAGTATGCATATGTACTTGTATATGTACAGCATGTGTATATGTGTTTGTACAGTGAATGTATATGTACAGTATGTGTATGTTCCAATCCTTTTCTTTTTCGGTGATGCACCATCAGCTCCACCTAAAGGACCGATAAAATCTATACGTTTTTCGTATGTGGGTAACAACATTTAACTATGTATATATATTTCCGAATTGGTTCAACCGGCCAAATCTATTTACAATCTATTTTTTTCGTCAAGGTAAACAAATGATTTTCAAGGTAAAAAAAAATGTTCAAGGTAAAAAAAAAATTTCAAGGTAAAAAAAATTTTTCAAGGTAAAAAATGATTTTCAAGGTACAAAAAATTTTTCAAGGTAAAAAAAATTTTTCAAGGTACATATTTTCTTTTCAAGGTAAAAAATGATTTTCAAATTTTTTTAATTTTTAAAAAATGTTTTTAAATGTTTTTATTTTTTTTAATTTGTAAAAAAAAATTCAACTTTTTTAAAAAAAATTTAAATTTTTTAAAACAATTTAAAACAATTTTAAATTTTTTAATTTTTTTTAAACAATTTTAACAATTAACTTTTTTTTTTAGGGTTAGGGTTAGGGTTAGGGTTAAGATTAGGGTTAGGGTTAGGGTTAGGGTTAAGATTAGGGTTAGGGTTAGGGTAAAAAAAAATTTAAAAAGTTAAAAAAAAGTTAAAAGTTAAAAAAAGTTAAAAATATTTATATTTTAAAAAAATTTAAAAATTTAAATTTAAAAATTTAAAAAATTAAAAAAAAAAATTAAAACAATTAAAAAAAAAAAAAAATTAAAAAAGATAAAAATTAAAAAAAAAAAAATAATAATAAAAATTAAACATTTTAAAAAATTTAAAAAAAAATTACAAATTTTAAAAAAATTTAAAAATGTTACAAAAACTAAAAAAACATTAAAAAAAATTAAAAATTAAAAAAAAAAGTTTTAAGTTAAAACATGATTTTCAAGGTAAAAAATTATTTTCAAGGTAAAAAAAAAATTTCAAGGTAACATTTTTTTTTCAAGGTTAAAAATGATTTTCAAGGTAAACAAATGATTTTCAAGGTAAAAAAATGTTTTCAAGGTAAACATTTTTTTTCAAGGTAACATTTGTTTTTCAAGGTAAAAAATGATTTTCAAGGTAAAAAAAAATTTTCAAGGTAAAATTTTTTTTTCAAGGTTAAAAATGATTTTCAAGGTAAACAAATGATTTTCAAGGTAAAAAAATTTTCAAGGTAAATGTTTTTTTTCCAAGGTAAAAAATGATTTTCAAGGTAAAAAAAATTTTCAAGGTAAAAAAATTTTTTCAAGGTAAAAAATGATTTTCAAGGTACAAAAAATGTTTCAAGGTAAAAAAAAATTTTCAAGGTACATATTTTCTTTTCAAGGTAAAAAATGATTTTCAAATTTTTTTAATTTTAAAAAAATGTTTTTAAATGTTTTTATTTTTATTATATTTGTAAAAAAAAAATGCAACTTTTTTTAAAAAAAATTAAATTTTTTAAAACAATTTAAAACAATTTATTTTTTTTATTTTTTTTAAACAATTTTAACAATTAACTTTTTTTTTTAGGGTTAGGGTTAGGGTTAGGGTTAAGATTAGGGTTAGGGTTAGGGTTAAGATTAGGGTTAGGGTTAGGGTAAAAAAAAATTTAAAAAGTAAAAAAAAAAGTTAAAAAAAAGTTAAAAAAAAGTTAAAAGTTAAAAAAAGGTAAAAATATTTATATTTTAAAAAAATTAAAAAATTTAAATTTAAAAATTAAAAAAATTAAAAAAAAAATTAAAACAATTAAAATTAAAAAAAAATTAAAAAAAAATTTCAAGGTAACATTTTTTTTTCAAGGTTAAAAATGATTTTCAAGGTAAACAAATGATTTTCAAGGTAAAAAAATGTTTTCAAGGTAAACATTTTTTTTCAAGGTAACATTTGTTTTTCAAGGTAAAAAATGATTTTCAAGGTAAAAAAAAATTTTCAAGGTAAAAAAAATTTTTCAAGGTAAAAAATGATTTTCAAGGTACAAAAAATGTTTCAAGGTAAAAAAAATTTTTCAAGGTACATATTTTCTTTTCAAGGTAAAAAATGATTTTCAATTTTTTTTAATTTTTAAAAAATGTTTTTAAATGTTTTTATTTTTTTTAATTTGTAAAAAAAAATTCAACTTTTTAAATTTTTTTTTAATTTTTTTAAAACAATTTAAAACAATTTAAAACAATTTTAAATTTTTTAATTTTTTTTAAACAATTTTAACAATTAACTTTTTTTTTTAGGGTTAGGGTTAGGGTTAGGGTTAAGATTAGGGTTAGGGTTAGGGTTAGGGTTAAGATTAGGGTTAGGGTTAGGGTAAAAAAAAATTTAAAAAGTAAAAAAAAAGTTAAAAGTTAAAAAAAAAGTTAAAAATATTTATATTTTAAAAAAATTTAAAAATTTAAATTTAAAAATTAAAATTAAAAAAAAAAAAATTAAAACAATTAAAAAAAATAATAAAATAAAAAAGATAAAAATTTAAAAAAATAAATAAAAAATAAAAATTAAAAATTTTAAAAAATTTAAAAAAAAATTAAAAATTTTAAAAATTTTTAAAAATGTTACAAAAACTAAAAAAACATTAAAAAAAATTAAAAATTAAAAAAAAAAGTTTTAAGTTAAAACATGATTTTCAAGGTAAAAAATTATTTTCAAGGTAAAAAAAAAATTTCAAGGTAACATTTTTTTTTCAAGGTTAAAAATGATTTTCAAGGTAAACAAATGATTTTCAAGGTAAAAAAATGTTTTCAAGGTAAACATTTTTTTTCAAGGTAACATTTGTTTTTCAAGGTAAAAAATGATTTTCAAGGTAAAAAAAAATTTTCAAGGTTAAAAATGATTTTCAAGGTAAACAAATGATTTTCAAGGTAAAAAAAAATTTTCAAGGTAAATTTTTTTTTTCAAGGTAAAAAATGATTTTCAAGGTAAAAAATGATTTTCAAGGTAAAAAAATGTTTCAAGGTAAAAAAAATTTTTCAAGGTACATATTTTCTTTTCAAGGTAAAAAATGATTTTCAAATTTTTTTAATTTTTAAAAAATGTTTTTAAATGTTTTTATTATTTTTAATTTGTAAAAAAAAATTCAACTTTTTGAAATTTTTTTTAAATTTTTTAAAACAATTTAAAACAATTTTAAATTTTTTTTAAATTTTTTAAAACAATTTAAAACAATTTTAAATTTTTTAATTTTTTTTAAACAATTTTAACAATTAACTTTTTTTTTTAGGGTTAGGGTTAGGGTTAGGGTTAAGATTAGGGTTAGGGTTAGGGTTAGGGTTAAGATTAGGGTTAGGGTTAGGGTAAAAAAAAAATTAAAAAGTTAAAAAAAAGTTAAAAGTTAAAAAAAGTTAAAAATATTTATATTTTAAAAAAATTAAAAAATTTAAATTTAAAAATTAAAAAAAAAAAAAAAAAAATTAAAACAATTAAAAAAAAAAAAATTAAAAAAGATAAAAATTTAAAAAAAAAAAATAATAATAAAAATTAAACATTTTAAAAAAATTAAAAAAAAATTACAAATTTTAAAAAAATTTAAAAATGTTACAAAAACTAAAAAAACATTAAAAAAAATTAAAAATTAAAAAAAAAAGTTTTAAGTTAAAACATGATTTTCAAGGTAAAAAATTATTTTCAAGGTAAAAAAAAAATTTCAAGGTAACATTTTTTTTTCAAGGTTAAAAATGATTTTCAAGGTAAACAAATGATTTTCAAGGTAAAAAAATGTTTTCAAGGTAAACATTTTTTTTCAAGGTAACATTTGTTTTTCAAGGTAAAAAATGATTTTCAAGGTAAAAAAAAATTTTCAAGGTAAAATTTTTTTTTCAAGGTTAAAAATGATTTTCAAGGTAAACAAATGATTTTCAAGGTAAAAAAATTTTCAAGGTAAATGTTTTTTTTTCAAGGTAAAAAATGATTTTCAAGGTAAAAAAAAAATTTCAAGGTAAAAAAAATTTTTCAAGGTAAAAAATGATTTTCAAGGTAAAAAAAATGTTTCACGGTAAAAAAAAAATTTCAAGGTACATATTTTCTTTTCAAGGTAAAAAATGATTTTCAAATTTTTTTAATTTTTAAAAAATGTTTTTAAATGTTTTTATTTTTTTTAATTTGTAAAAAAAAAAAAAGCTACTTTTTGTAATTTTTTTTTTAATTTTTTAAAACAATTTAAAATTTTTTAATTTTTTTTAAACAATTTTAACAATTAACTTTTTTTTTTAGGGTTAGGGTTAGGGTTAGGGTTAAGATTAGGGTTAGGGTTAGGGTTAGGGTAAAAAAAAATTTAAAAAGTTAAAAAAAAGTTAAAAAAAAGTTAAAAAAAAGTTAAAAAAAAGTTAAAAAAAAGTTAAAAAAAAGTTAAAAAAAAGTTAAAAGTTAAAAAAAGTTAAAAATATTTATATTTTAAAAAATTTTAAAAATTTAAATTTAAAAATTAAAATTTTTAAAAAAAAAATTAAAACAATTAAAATAAAATAAAAATTAAAAAAGATAAAAATTGAAAAAAATAAATAAAAAATAAAAATTAAACATTTTAAAAAATTTAAAAAAAAATTAAAAATTTTAAAATTTTTTAAAAATGTTACAAAAACTAAAAAAACATTAAAAAAAATTAAAAATTAAAAAAAAAAGTTTTAAGTTAAAACATGATTTTCAAGGTAAAAAAATATTTTCAAGGTAAAAAAAAAATTTCAAGGTAACATTTTTTTTTCAAGGTTAAAAATGATTTTCAAGGTAAACAAATGATTTTCAAGGTAAAAAAATGTTTTCAAGGTAAACATTTTTTTTCAAGGTAACATTTGTTTTTCAAGGTAAAAAATGATTTTCAAGGTAAAAAAAAAAATTTCAAGGTAAAAAAAATTTTTCAAGGTAAAAAATGATTTTCAAGGTACAAAAAATGTTTCAAGGTAAAAAAAATTTTTCAAGGTACATATTTTCTTTTCAAGGTAAAAAATGATTTTCAAATTTTTTTAATTTTTAAAAAATGTTTTTAAATGTTTTTATTTTTTTTAATTTGTAAAAAAAAATTCAACTTTTTTAAAAAAAATTTAAATTTTTTAAAACAATTTAAAACAATTTTAAATTTTTTAATTTTTTTTAAACAATTTTAACAATTAACTTTTTTTTTTTAGGGTTAGGGTTAGGGTTAGGGTTAAGATTAGGGTTAGGGTTAGGGTTAGGGTAAAAAAAAATTTAAAAAGTAAAAAAAAAGTTAAAAAAAAGTTAAAAGTTAAAAAAAAGTTAAAAATATTTATATTTTAAAAAAATTTAAATTTAAAAATTAAAATTAAAAAAAAAAAATTAAAACAATTAAAAAAAAAAAAAAATTAAAAAAGATAAAAATTAAAAAAAATAAATAAAAAATAAAAATTAAAAATTTTAAAAAATTTAAAAATTTTAAAAAATTTAAAAATTTTAAATTTTTTTAAAAATGTTACAAAAACTAAAAAAAAATTAAAAAAAATTAAAAATTAAAAAAAAAAGTTTTAAGTTAAAACATGATTTTCAAGGTAAAAAATTATTTTCAAGGTAAAAAAAAAATTTCAAGGTAACATTTTTTTTTCAAGGTTAAAAATGATTTTCAAGGTAAACAAATGATTTTCAAGGTAAAAAAATGTTTTCAAGGTAAACATTTTTTTTCAAGGTAACATTTGTTTTTCAAGGTAAAAAATGATTTTCAAGGTAAAAAAAAATTTTCAAGGTTAAAAATGATTTTCAAGGTAAACAAATGATTTTCAAGGTAAAAAAAAATTTTCAAGGTAAATTTTTTTTTTCAAGGTAAAAAATGATTTTCAAGGTAAAAAAAAATTTTCAAGGTAAAAAAAATTTTTCAAGGTAAAAAATGATTTTCAAGGTACAAAAAATGTTTCAAGGTAAAAAAAATTTTTCAAGGTACATATTTTCTTTTCAAGGTAAAAAATGATTTTCAAATTTTTTTAATTTTAAAAAAATGTTTTTAAATGTTTTTATTTTTTTTAATTTGTAAAAAAAAATTCAACTTTTTTAAAAAAAATTTAAATTTTTTAAAACAATTTAAAACAATTTTAAATTTTTTAATTTTTTTTAAACAATTTTAACAATTAACTTTTTTTTTTAGGGTTAGGGTTAGGGTTAGGGTTAAGATTAGGGTTAGGGTTAGGGTTAGGGTTAAGATTAGGGTTAGGGTTAGGGTAAAAAAAAAAATAAAAAGTAAAAAAAAAGTTTAAAAAAAGTTTAAAAAAAGTTAAAAGTTAAAAAAAGTTAAAAATATTTATATTTTAAAAAAATTAAAAAATTAAAAAAAAAAAAAAAAATTAAAACAATTAAAATAAAAATTTTTTTTTAAAAGATAAAAATTAAAAAAAATAAATAAAAAATAAAAATTAAACATTTTAAAACATTTTAAAAAAAATTAAAAATTTTAAAAAATTTTAAAAATGTTACAAAAACTAAAAAAACATTAAAAAAAATTAAAAATTAAAAAAAAAAGTTTTAAGTTAAAACATGATTTTCAAGGTAAAAAATTATTTTCAAGGTAAAAAAAAAATTTCAAGGTAACATTTTTTTTTCAAGGTTAAAAATGATTTTCAAGGTAAACAAATGATTTTCAAGGTAAAAAAATGTTTTCAAGGTAAACATTTTTTTTCAAGGTAACATTTGTTTTTCAAGGTAAAAAATGATTTTCAAGGTAAAAAAAAAAAATTTCAAGGTAAAAAAAATTTTTCAAGGTAAAAAATGATTTTCAAGGTACAAAAAATGTTTCAAGGTAAAAAAAAATTTTCAAGGTACATATTTTCTTTTCAAGGTAAAAAATGATTTTCAAATTTTTTTAATTTTTAAAAAATGTTTTTAAATGTTTTTATTTTTTTTTATTTGTAAAAAAAAATTCAACTTTTTTAAAAAAAATTTAAATTTTTTAAAACAATTTAAAACAATTTTAAATTTTTTAATTTTTTTTAAACAATTTTAACAATTAACTTTTTTTTTTTAGGGTTAGGGTTAGGGTTAGGGTTAAGATTAGGGTTAGGGTTAGGGTTAGGGTTAAGATTAGGGTTAGGGTTAGGGTAAAAAAAAATTTAAAAAGTAAAAAAAAAGTTAAAAAAAAGTTAAAAGTTAAAAAAAAGTTAAAAATATTTATATTTTAAAAAAAATTAAATTTAAAAATTAAAATTAAAAAAAAAAAAATTAAAACAATTAAAAAAAAAAAAAAATTAAAAAAGATAAAAATTAAAAAAAATAAATAAAAAATAAAAATTAAAAATTTTAAAAAATTTAAAAATTTTAAAAATTTTAAAAATTTTAAATTTTTTTAAAAATGTTACAAAAACTAAAAAAAAATTAAAAAAAATTAAAAATTAAAAAAAAAAGTTTTAAGTTAAAACATGATTTTCAAGGTAAAAAATTATTTTCAAGGTAAAAAAAAAATTTCAAGGTAACATTTTTTTTTCAAGGTTAAAAATGATTTTCAAGGTAAACAAATGATTTTCAAGGTAAAAAAATGTTTTCAAGGTAAACATTTTTTTTCAAGGTAACATTTGTTTTTCAAGGTAAAAAATGATTTTCAAGGTAAAAAAAAATTTTCAAGGTTAAAAATGATTTTCAAGGTAAACAAATGATTTTCAAGGTAAAAAAAAATTTTCAAGGTAAATTTTTTTTTTCAAGGTAAAAAATGATTTTCAAGGTAAAAAAAAATTTTCAAGGTAAAAAAAATTTTTCAAGGTAAAAAATGATTTTCAAGGTACAAAAAATGTTTCAAGGTAAAAAAAATTTTTCAAGGTACATATTTTCTTTTCAAGGTAAAAAATGATTTTCAAATTTTTTTAATTTTTAAAAAATGTTTTTAAATGTTTTTATTTTTTTTAATTTGTAAAAAAAAATTCAACTTTTTTAAAAAAAATTTAAATTTTTTAAAACAATTTAAAACAATTTTAAATTTTTTAATTTTTTTTAAACAATTTTAACAATTAACTTTTTTTTTTAGGGTTAGGGTTAGGGTTAGGGTTAAGATTAGGGTTAGGGTTAGGGTTAGGGTTAAGATTAGGGTTAGGGTTAGGGTAAAAAAAAAAATAAAAAGTAAAAAAAAAGTTTAAAAAAAGTTTAAAAAAAGTTAAAAGTTAAAAAAAGTTAAAAATATTTATATTTTAAAAAAATTAAAAAATTTAAAAAAAAAAAAAAAAAATTAAAACAATTAAAATAAAATTTTTTTTTTAAAAGATAAAAATTAAAAAAAATAAATAAAAAATAAAAATTAAACATTTTAAAACATTTTAAAAAAAATTAAAAATTTTAAAAAATTTTAAAAATGTTACAAAAACTAAAAAAACATTAAAAAAAATTAAAAATAAAAAAAAAAAGTTTTAAGTTAAAACATGATTTTCAAGGTAAAAAATTATTTTCAAGGTAAAAAAAATATTTCAAGGTAACATTTTTTTTTCAAGGTTAAAAATGATTTTCAAGGTAAACAAATGATTTTCAAGGTAAAAAAATGTTTTCAAGGTAAACATTTTTTTTCAAGGTAACATTTGTTTTTCAAGGTAAAAAATGATTTTCAAGGTAAAAAAAATTTTTCAAGGTAAATTTTTTTTTTCAAGGTTAAAAATGATTTTCAAGGTAAACAAATTATTTTCAAGGTAAAAAAAAATGTTCAGACATTGCATTTAGTTCCCATTAAAACATTCACATGTTGCACAATGAGATGTAAGCAGGGGAATTATGTGTACATTCCTGCAACTTCCTGTTTGTAAAAAATATATTTTTATTAGTATTTATTTAATATACTAACAGCATTTAATGACTAATATTTATAAATTAAGATTCCTAATAAATGACACTAGAATAAGCACACATTTGATTGGTAAATCATAGAGTAACGACCTGGAATTACACTTTGTGTGGTGTTGTAGTTGTCCGACTTTTTGTGTGGCTGTAAACGCATCACTGGCTAAGTGCCATATGTGCAAGTGTTGGCGCAGGTGAGAAAGAGCGAGCGGCTGCTGTTGATATAACAAAGTTGCTTTTGGTCTGGTTTGTACTGCAGAAAATGACCACTTTTGCTAGATGTCATTTTTTTTACTAATGTTTTGGTGATGGGTTTATGGCCGACAATAAAGAGTTTTGCTCAGTAAAGTGATCGATGGAATTCATGTCCTCAAAGCGTCTCGACAGACGTTACAATATTTGATGACGAAAACTGTTTTCTGTGTCGTGTCCGTGTCGTGTCGAAAATTGTTATGCGCTTATTTTTTTTATTTGATTTTGTGCGTGGCATAGATTTGCCGTGCGCAGAGGACGCTTGAGCAGTGCGCAATTGCACAGGCGCGCACCTTAGAGGGAACGTTGCTGTCAATTCTCTTATATACTCTTTCATTCTAGACTTCTCGAGTGTTTGATTATCACATCACTCTAAATGTATAGACTATAAAGTTCACAAACATAAAGAGGGATGCTAGTGGGCCAGGCCAATCTTTCCTTATCTCTAAACTAAAACTGGGGAAATGTGTCGAGTGTTCTGGGCTTCAGACATGATTTTGTGTCAGAATTACTTGAGGAAAAAATGCCTGGTTAGGCTTTGTGTATGTAGTGTGTGCCTTCCTTGCTTTACAGCTATGCTGTTATTATGCTGTTTGTTACTTATGTATGTTATGTTGCAGCTATTTAAAATAGTTTTGTCAATTTGTTCTGGCCAGAAACAAATTGGCCCTTTGAAACATATCTTTGTCTTTGTGTGTTGTATGTAGAGCACATTGCTTAGCAGAGTTCAGTGATGCAAATGTATGTCAAGTTGATCAACACATTGTATTATTCTCCAGTGCAATAACAGTACTGAAATGAAGGCTAAAAGGGCATTAATGGGAGCATTAAAAAAAAAAAAAAAAAAAAAAAAAAAGTAACTAAATAGTTACTTTTCACAGTAACGCATTACTTTTTGGTGTAAGTAACTGAGTTAGTAACTGAGTTACTTTTGAAATGAAGTAACTAGTAACTGTAACTAGTTACTGCTTTTCAGTAACTAACCCAACACTGTATATGTATATATATATATATATATATATATATATACATACCTGCCAACTACTCCGGTTTTCCCGTAATTAGTACGGTTTTCATCAACCTATTCCGGGTTACGGTTGCAGTAATAAAAAATACGGTTTTTCATTAATTAAAAAAAATAATTTTTTAAAAAGTTTTATTCACGAAATTGCGTAACAACAATGACAATCGACACTGCTTCCCGTAACTTCCTATCGAGCCATTCCGAATGCCATGCGCGAGGCTATTTATAGCACCGCTGCCAAGCACCAGGCACCAGTTGCCATTGTTTCCAAACGAGCGAACGATCATGGAATCAGCCGGAGAAAAATCGCAAACGAGTCTTAAACCGAAAAGAAAACTGCAGTCATTCCGTGAAGAATATTCAAAAGCCTATCCGGGAATAATTATCCGTTCCAAAAAAGGGTGAAAACTACGCGAATTGCACCTTGTGCAGACAAGATTTTTCGATCGGACACGGAGGAATTAGCGATGTAAAAGACCACGTTGGGACAAAAAAAACACAAGTCTAATGCCGTTGCTAGCGATACAAGTGGAAAACTTTCAACGTTTTTCGTCGCCCAAACAGATTCTTTGGATGTGATAAATGCCGAAGTTTTATTTACGGAGGCAATAATTGAGCATGGACTTCCAATCGCACTGGCTGATCACATGGGACAGTTAAATGTTTGTAATGCAACCTTTAAAAATCATTACGCGGTGATCGCGGTCCCAAAAATAAACTTTTCTTGCATGATAATGTCCAGAAAGTCCTTTGTTCTCCTGCACCATGCATGCACTTTGGCCTTGCTTCGTGTTTGGTGCGCAATCCTGTCGGCTGTATTTCACAGCACGTCTTTGACAACTTGAAGTGGCATAAAACATTTAAAACAAAGGGGTTATAGAAACAATCACTTTCAGTGTTTTATGCCACTTCAAGTTGTCAAAGACGGTATGCTGGTGCCCGACTGCCACAAGTGGAACAAACATTTGAAACAAAGGGGTTATAGGAACAATCACTTTCAGTGTTTTATGCCACTTCAAGTAAACTTATCATAAAGTTACCATATCATTTTTGCAGTATGATCAATCTGATAGAATAAATTTGGATTTTAGCCACAAAAAGGTAATGACACCAATGTTATCTATTGGAATTGTTTAGTACTGTTATACTGTTAAAAGTGTTTATACTATTTATGCTTTCAAGTCCAAGTTGAAGAAATCTTGTTAAATGTTGACAGCATAACTACCAAAATACAGAAGTATGTCCTTAATATTTTTTGCAGTGCTATTTCTGTTGAAAAGTTAAAAATGATTACATTAGAGATGTGATGTGCCACTTTTCAAGTGTCTGATGGCTTCAATTAATTTTCATTAATTTTTCATATTTTGAATTCTTTTGAAAGGCTTACAAAAAAAACTACATTTGAATTGTAATTCCATGCTATTGACAGGACTATTAATTTTAATGAAGTTAGCTTACCATGTTTACAGTATGATAATTGTGATAGAAATGTGAATTTTAGGCACAGAATATTTTATACAAGTGAACAAGGCAGTAGATTATACAAGCTTGGACAGAAAGTTAATAATGACACCAATTTTTTTTTAAATGGAATTGTTTAGTACTGTTTTACCATTTGTTTACTGTAAAAAGTGTTTATACTGTTTATACTTTCAATTAACAAATTGAAGTCTTGTGAAAGGTTGACAGGATAACTGGCATTAACTGTCAAAATAATTTCAAACTATTGAAGTTAGCTTACAGAATAAACATGTCAATCAACCCATATGATTTTTGCTGTAATATTTTTGTTTTGAAAAGTCACTGTGACTGATAGAAAAGTGATGGTTTTAGCAACATTTTAACCTGTCTGAATGCTAATAATCATTTTGCGTCGGGGGGCGAACCTGAACCCCCCACCAGGACTTTGTCCTGGACCCTGGCTACTAGGTTTTTCTGATTTCAAAAGTTGGCAGGTATGTATATATATATATATATATATATGAGGTAGATCACCTCGACTTGGTCATTTGTCCTGGACCCTGGCTACTAGGTTTTTCTGATTTCAAAAGTTGGCAGGTATGTATATATATATATATATATATATATATATATATATATATATATATATATATATATATATATATATATATATATATGAGGTAGATCACCTCGACTTGGTCATTTAAAAAGTAACTCGCCTGCTGAAAAAGTGTGGGCGCCCCTTCTTATTGAGTAAAATCGGGTCATCTTGTCCAGAATAAACAATTGTTTTGTCGTCGTTTATGAAACATGGAAATATTGTTGGCTCGCCAGCAGTCCTTAGGATGGATTGTCTTCTCCTTTTTGTGAGCGCATGTTCTAATGAGAAGACGAGAAGGTGTAGTGGGTCCATTTATTATCTTCAGTAATGTTCCCGCCTGAGGGGCCAGTTTTGCTCAGAAAGTGGAGCGTTTTTACGAGCCCGGCTTTTAACCAGCTCTCCTCTTAACTCCCGACCTCTGACACGACACGGGGCGTGGCGGGCTGGGAGGTTAAGAGTGGCATCTCTCTCTCTCTCTCTCTCTCTCTCTCTCTCTCTCTCTCTCTCTCCTGACAAGTATGCCCTGGACATGGCTGGCATGTTGTACGCAGATGTCCCGTTGGCGGGAGGTACATTTGAGAGCGTTGGGATGTCAGACGGGCGACAGCTGTGCGGCTCCCGTTTCACCAGATGTCCACGCTTGCTCGCCTACGTAAGCCGGACATCCCCTACTTTGTGGGGCGCCACAATTCATCACATTTTCATCACCGTTATAAAGAATACTATCATGGGGGGAAAAAAAAGAATAATGCAAACTCCGGAGCTTGTAACGGCGAAGCGGATGAGTGGGGGGGAAAAAAAGGCGCTACTTTTTTTCCCCAAGCTTTGAACCCTGCGGCCAGAGGTGGGTAGTAACGCGCTACATTTACTCCGTTACATCTACTTGAGTAACTTTTGGGATAAATTGTACTTCTAAGAGTAGTTTTAATGCAACATACTTTTACTTTTACTTGAGTATATTTATAGAGAAGAAACGCTACTTTTACTCCGCTACTTTTATCTACATTCAGCTCGCTACTCGCCACTCATTTTTATCGATCTGTTAATGCACGCTTTGTTTGTTTTGGTCTGTCAGACAGACCTTCAAAGTGCCTGCCTTACTGGTGACGTTTCACTCCGTTCCACCAATCAGATGCAGTCACTGGTGACGTTGGACCAATCAAACAGAGCCAGGCGGTCACATGACCTGACTTAAACAAGTTGAAAAACTTATTCGGGTGTTACCATGTGTGTTAACACCCGAATAAGTGCCTTAATTTGCCCAGGTCTGCTCTAACCACTCGGCCACTGAGTAAGTGTAGTGTAAGTTCGGAAAATACGGTAAATCGAAAAACTTAATTTTATTATTAGGGCCCGCATGGCCCATTGTATAAGGACTCCCAAAGGGAGTCCTTATGCAATGGGACATAAGGACCTATTGAATTTGTAAGGTTTTATTCTTTATTCTTTATTCTTCCACCGCCACATTAAACTGTAATTTGACCCACTTAACATGCTTCAAAACTCACCATATTTGACCCACACATCAGGATCTGCGAAAATTGCCTTTTTTTAAAAAAAACCGAACCACAAAACTCAAAATTGCGCTCTAGCGCCCCCTAGGGAAAAAAGAAAAAACTAGACTGCCTGTAACTCCCACTAGGAAGGTCGGAGAGACATGAAACAAAAACCTCTATGTAGGTCTGACTTAGACCTACATTTCATAATAGTACATTCTTGGGTTAAAATCAACAGGAAGTTGGCAATTCCCCCTTCAAGACAAAAAAGTACTAAAAACAGTCACTTTTGCCTCTTTGAGCTGTAATTTGACCCCCTTAACATGCTTCAAAACTCACCAAACTGAACACACACATCAGGACTGGCAAAAATTGTGATCTAATAAAAAACCTAACCCCAAATCTCAAAATTGTGCTCTAGCGCAATTTTTTAATAAAACGCACAAAAAACTGCTCCTCGGATGAAAAAACTTGACAAAACTGCCTGTAACTCCCACTGGGAAGGTCGGAGAGACATGAAACAAAAACCTCTATGTAGGTCTCACTTAGACCTACATTTCATAAATTGACAACCCCCAGTAAAAATCAACAGGAAGTTTGCTATTCCCCCTTCAAAACAAATCTTTTGTAAAAACCGGTCACCTTCCTTCAAAAACGATCTCCTCTGAGCGCGTTTGTCGTTTCGGCTTCAAACTAACACAGGAGAGAGATTAAACCCTTGTGTATAAAATAACAGAACAGCGTTTTAATACCTGCTCCGGTTTTGATTTTATGACCCTTCAAAGACCCGCTGCGCTGATGCTGCTGTTTTTTTAAGATGGCTGCTTAAAAGCAGGAAGCACCAACGTGCCCACACAATGCAGACAAGGTAGGTACACTAGACAAAAGTATTGGGACACTTCAGACTTAAAGTAGACAAAAGTATTGGGACACTTAGGCCGAAAACTGGACAAAAGTATTGGGACACTTAGGCAGAAAACTGGACAAAAGTATTGGGACACTTAGGCAGAAAACTGGACAAAAGTATTGGGACACTTGGGACTACAACTTGACAAAAGTATTGGGACACTTAGGACTACAACTTGCCATAAGTATTGGGACACTTGGGACTAAAACTGGACAAAAGTATTGGGACACTTAGGCAGAAAACTGGTCGAAAGTATTGGGACACTTGGGACTACAACTTGACAAAAGTATTGGGACACTTAGGACTACAACTTGCCATAAGTATTGGGACACTTGGGACTAAAACTGGACAAAAGTATTGGGACACTTAGGCAGAAAACTGGACAAAAGTATTGGGACACTTGGGACTACAACTTGACAAAAGTATTGGGACACTTATGACTACCACCGGACAAAAGTATTGGGACACTTAGGCCGAAAACTGGACAAAAGTATTGGGACACTTAGGCATAAAACTGGACAAAAGTATTGGGACACTTAGGCAGAAAACTGGACAAAAGTATTGGGACACTTGGGACTACAACTTGACAAAAGTATTGGGACACTTAGGACTACCACCGGACAAAAGTATTGGGACACTTAGGCCGAAAACTGGACAAAAGTATTGGGACACTTAGGCAGAAAACTGGACAAAAGTATTGGGACACTTAGGCAGAAAACTGGACAAAAGTATTGGGACACTTGGGACTACAACTTGACAAAAGTATTGGGACACTTAGGACTACAACTTGCCATAAGTATTGGGACACTTGGGACTAAAACTGGACAAAAGTATTGGGACACTTAGGACTACAACTTGCCAAAAGTATTGGGACACTTGGGACTAAAACTGGACAAAAGTATTGGGACACTTAGGACTACAACTTGACAAAAGTATTGGGACACTTAGACTACAACTTGCCAAAAGTATTGGGACACTTGGGACTACAACTTGACAAAAGTATTGGGACACTTAGGACTACAACTTGCCAAAAGTATTGGGACACTTGGGACTAAAACTGGACAAAAGTATTGGGACACTTATGACTACCACCGGACAAAAGTATTGGGACACTTAGGCCGAAAACTGGACAAAAGTATTGGGACACTTAGGCAGAAAACTGGACAAAAGTATTGGGACACTTGGGACTACAACTTGACAAAAGTATTGGGACACTTAGGACTACAACTTGCCAAAAGTATTGGGACACTTGGGACTAAAACTTGACAAAAGTATTGGGACACTTAGGACTAGCACCTGCCAAATACGCGGGCCCGACCAACGCTGCTTGCAGCTTTAATTTCATATTGCTATTGTTGTCTGCATTTATTGTTTTTACTATTATTGTTATTTCACTTACTAATTTACATCCATTGTTTTTTATTTCAATATGAGCTTTAGTAGTACAATAAAATAAGTATTTATTTCTCAATTAAGCAATATCAGTCAAAATAATTGTGATGAATATTTTTGCTATAATGGTGTTTAGTTTTTTCAAGTGGAGCGTAGTTTACTGTGTTTGTGTCGGAAGCTTCCAGAAAGTTCTCCCAGCTGGTGACAGACGTCCTACTAAACGGCAGTCAAGGCCTTTTGCTTTGTTCCTCAAACCCGTCGTTGGCACTTTCCTATTGGCGGAAAAGCGGCGAGTGGCGTTCCAGCAGAGTTGACATTCCATCAGCAGATTTCCTGTGCTGTGCCACTCTGCATGTGCAGCCAGATTGAAGCCAGGCCCAGCTTGACTTCACTTACATTTGGCTGCTCGCTGAAATCTATTCAAGACCTTCTTTTAACATTGTTTTGATAACTGGGACAGTGTGTTGTTTTCAAACGCCTCGCTCGATGAAAGATGCTCTTTTTCTTTGGCTGCCTGTTGCAGACGTGTGTGTCTATTTGTTTGGTATTCCTGGCATAGTGAGGACCGTGTGTGTGTGTTTTTGTTTGGTATCGCATAGTGAGGACCGTGTGTGTGTGTAAGGTATTCCTTGCATAGTGAGGACCGTGTGTGTGTGTAAGGTATTTCTGGCATAGTGAGGACCGTGTGTGTGTTTTTGTTTGGTATTCCTGGCATAGTGAGGACCATGTGTGTAAGGTATTCTGGCATAGTGAGGACCGTGTGTGTAAGGTATTCCTTGCATAGTGAGGACCGTTTGTGTGTTTTTGTTTGGTATTCCTGGCATAGTGAGGACCGTGTGTGTGTGTAAGGTATTCTTTGCATAGTGAGGACCGTGTGTGTGTTTTTGTTTGGTATTCCTTGCATAGTGAGGACTGTGTGTGTGTGTAAGGTATTCCTTGCATAGTGAGGACCGTGTGTGTGTGTTTTTGTTTGGTATTCCTTGCATAATGAGGACCGTGTGTGTGTGTAAGGTATTCCTTGCATAGTGAGGACCGTGTGTGTGTGTTTTTGTTTGGAGTTCCTCGCATAGTGAAGACCGTGTGTGTGTATAAGGTATTCCTTGCATAGTGAGGACCGTTTGTGTGTTTTTGTTTGGTATTCCTGGCATAGTGAGGACCGTGTGTGTGTGTAAGGTATTCTTTGCATAGTGAGGACCGTGTGTGTGTTTTTGTTTGGTATTCCTTGCATAGTGAGGACTGTGTGTGTGTGTAAGGTATTCCTTGCATAGTGAGGACCGTGTGTGTGTGTTTTTGTTTGGTATTCCTTGCATAATGAGGACCGTGTGTGTGTGTAAGGTATTCCTTGCATAGTGAGGACCGTGTGTGTGTGTTTTTGTTTGGAGTTCCTCGCATAGTGAAGACCGTGTGTGTGTATAAGGTATTCCTTGCATAGTGAGGACCGTGTGTGTAAGGTATTTCTGGCATAGTGATGACCGTGTGTGTGTTTTTGTTTGGTATTCCTCGCATATTGAGGAGCGTGTGTGTGTTTTTGTTTGGTATTCCTGGCATAGTGAGGACCGTGTGTGTAAGGTATTCCTTGCATAGTGAGGACCATGTGTGTGTTTTTGTTTGGTATTCCTTGCATAATGAGAACCGTGTGTGTGTGTGTGTGTAAGGTATTCCTTGCATAGTGAGGACCGTGTGTGTAAGGTATTCCTTGCATAGTGAGGACCGTGTGTGTGTTTTTGTTTGGTGTTCCTGGCATAGTGAGGACCATGTGTGTGTGTGTAAGGTATTCTTTGCATAGTGAGGACCGTGTGTGTGTTTTTGTTTGGTGTTCCTGGCATAGTGAGGACCATGTGTGTGTGTGTGTAAGGTATTCTTTGCATTGTGAGGACCGTGTGAGTGTGTTTTTGTTTGGTGTTCCTGGCATAGTGAGGACCGTGTGTGTGTGTAAGGTATTCCTTGCATAGTGAGGACCGTGTGTGTAAGGTATTTCTGGCATAGTGAGGACCGTGTGTGTGTTTTTGTTTGGTATTCCTTGCATAATGAGGACCGTGTGTGTAAGGTATTCCTTGCCTAGTGAGGTCCGTGTGTGTAAGGTATTCCTTGCATAGTGAGGACCGTGTGTGTGTGTAAGGTATTTCTGGCATAATGAGGACCGTGTGTGTGTTTTTGTTTGGTATTCCTTGCATAATGAGGACCGTGTGTGTGTGTGTGTGTGTGTAAGGTATTCCTTGCATAGTGAGGACCGTGTGTGTAAGGTATTCATTGCATAGTGAGGACCATGTGTGTGTTTTTGTTTGGTGTTCCTCGCATAGTGAGGACCCTGTGTGTAAGGTATTCCTTGCATAGTGAGGACCGTGTGTGTGTGTGTAAGGTATTTCTGGCATAGTGAGGACCGTGTGTGTGTTTTTGTTTGGTATTCCTTGCATAATGAGGACCGTGTGTGTGTGTAAGGTATTCCTTGCATAGTGAGGACCGTGTGTGTAAGTTTTTTCTTGCATAGTGAGGACCGTGTGTGTAAGGTATTCCTTGCATAATGAGGACCGTGTGTGTGTGTAAGGTATTCCTTGCATAGTGAGGACCGTGTGTGTAAGGTTTTCCTTGCATAGTGAGGACCGTGTGTGTAAGGTATTTCTGGCATAATGAGGACCGTTTGTGTGTTTTTGTTTGGTATTCCTGGCATAGTGAGTACCGTGTGTGTAAGGTATTCCTGGCATAGTGAAGACCGTGTGTGTGTGTGTGTGTGTGTGTGTGTGTAAGGTATTTCTGGCATAGTGAGGACTGTGTGTGTGCTTTTGTTTGGTGTTCCTGGCATAGTGAGGACTGTGTGTGTGTGTAAGGTATTCTTTGCATAGTGAGGACCGTGTGTGTATTTTTGTTTGGTGTTCCTCGCAAAGTGAGGACCGTGTGTGTGTGTGTAAGGTATTCCTGGCATAGTGAGGACCGTGTGTGTAAGGTATTTCTGGCATAGTGAGGACCGTGTGAGTGTGTTTTTGTTTGGTATTCCTCGCATAATGAGGACCGTGTGTGTAAAGTATGTCTGGCATAGTGAGGACCGTGTGTGTGTTTTTGTTTGGTATTCCTTGCATAGTGAGGACCGTGTGTGTAATGTATTCCTTGCATAGTGAGGACCGTGTGTGTGTTATTGTTTGGTATTCCTTGCATAGTGAGGACCGTGTGTGTAAGGTATTCCTTGCATAGTGAGGACCATGTGTGTGTTTCTGTTTGGTATTCCTTGCATAGTGAGGACCGTGTGTGTGTCTAAGGCACAGGTGTCAAACTCAAGGCCCGGGGCCCAGATCTGGCCCGCCACATCATTTTTATTTGGCCCTCGAAAGCCTGGAAATAAAATGCGTCATTTCAAGTACTTTATATGTTCTTACTAAAGGTATTAGTTTTTCCCATTTTGACAGGAAAAAAATACTCAATGCAATCGCATATTTTTTAAACATAAACATTATAATGTAACAAATATATGATCATAAATTCAAACAATGTTTTTGTTAAACCAGAAATAAATACTTTTTTATCTGCTTGACTTTTGATTTCAAAGCAAATTATTCATGAAATTGTCAAATTTTATAAATAATGGATTTTACAGCGATTTTATGAAATTGACGGTGGTTTTACAGCATTTTACTGTACATGAAAAAACAGTACCACTATTTTTTGACCATAAAATGCTGGCAACTGAGCTGCCAGTTTTTTTTACTGTAAAAAAACGGTGGTGCTATTTTGCTATGCACAATAGTACACGGTCAAATCTACAGTTGTCGTTTTTACGGTAAAATCCAGCAGCTAAGTAGCCACAATTTTACTGTAAAATTGCAGTTTCATATTTACTGTAAAAAAAACAAACTGTAAATTTTACAGTAAAATTATTTCAACTGAACTGCCAGTTTTGTACCGTGAAAAAACGTGGTGTTTTTTTTTTCCATTTACAGTAACATGCTGAAAAAAACACTTTTAATTTACATTAACGGTTATAAAATAATAAGTCGACGATCAAAATGTGCGTAGTCGACTAATCGTTAAACTATTCGATGACTAGTCGATGATCAACATGTTCGTAGTTGACTAATCGTTAAAATAGTCTGACTAGTCGACAATCAAAATGTTCGTAGTTGACTAATCGTTAAGATAGTGGATGACAAGTCGATAGTCAAAATGTTCGTAGTTGACTAATCGTTAAAATAGTCGATGACTAGTTGACGATCAAAATGTTAGTAGTTGACTAATCATTAAAATAGTCGATGACTAGTTGACGATCAAAATGTTCATAGTTGACTAATTGCTAAAATAGTCTATGACTAGTCGACAATCAAAATGTTCGTAGTTGACTAATCGTTAAGATAGTAGATGACAAGTCGATAGTCAAAATGTTCGTAGTTGACTAATCGTTAAAATAGTCAATGACTAGTTGGCGATCAAAATGTTCGTAGTTGACTAATCGTTAAAATAGTCAATGACTAGTTGGCGATCAAAATGTTTGTAGTTGACTAATCGTTAAAATAGTTGATGACTAGTCGACGATCAAAATGTTCGTAGTTGACTAATCGTTAAAATAGTCGATGACTAGTCGACAATCAAAATGTTCGTAGTTGACTAACCGTTAAGATAGTAGATGACAAGTCGATAGTCAAAATGTTCGTAGTTGACTAATCGTTAAAATAGTCAATGACTAGTTGACGATCAAAATGTTCATAGTTGACTAATCGTTAAAATAGTTGATGACCAGTTGACGATCAAAATGTTCGTCGCTGACTAATCGTTAAAATAGTCGACTTATATATAATAGCTTGACTTATGATTTCAAAGCAAATTATTCATCAAATTGTCAAATGTTATAAATAATGGATTTTACAGCGACTTTATGAAATTGACGGTGGTTTTACAGCATTTTACTGTACATGAAAAAAACAGTACCACTATTTTTGACCATAAAATGCTGGCAACTGAGCTGCCAGTTTTTTTTACTGTAAAAAAAACAAACTGTGGTGCTATTTTGCTATTCACAATAGTGCACGTTTCTTTACGGTAAAATACGGCACACTTTTACTGTAAAAATGCAGTTTTATATTAACCGTAAAGAAAAACCTGTGAATTTTACAGTAAAATTCTATCAACTGAACTGCCAGTTTTGTACCGTGAAAAACTGTGGTGTTGGTTTTTTTCCATTTACAGTAACATGCTGAAAAAAACACTTTTAATTTACATTAAGGGTTACAAAATAATAAGTCGACGATCAAAATGTGTGTAGTCGACTAATCGTTAAACTATTCGATGACTAGTTGATGATCAACATGTTCGTAGTTGACTAATCGTTAAAATAGTTGACTAGTTGACGATCAAAATGTTCGTAGTTGACTAATCGTTAAAATAGTCTGACTAGTCGACAATCAAAATGTTCGTAGTTGACTAATCGTTAAGATAGTGGATGACAAGTCGATAGTCAGAATGTTCGTAGTTGACTAATCGTTAAAATAGTCGATGACTAGTTGACGATCAAAATGTTCGTAGTTGACTAATCGTTAAAATAGTCGATGACTAGTTGACGATCAAAATGTTCGTAGTTGACTAATTGTTAAAATAGTCGATGACTAGTTGACGATCAAAATGTTCGTAGTTGACTAATCGTTAAAAATAGTCGATGACTAGTTGACAATCAAAATGTTCGTAGTTGACTAATCGTTAAGATAGTAGATGACAAGTCGATAGTCAAAATGTTCGTAGTTGACTAATCGTTAAAATAGTCAATGACTAGTTGACGATCAAAATGTTTGTAGTTGACTAATCGTTAAAATAGTCGATGACTAGTCAACAATCAAAATGTTCGTAGTTGACTAATCGTTAAGATAGTAGATGACAAGTCGATAGTCAAAATGTTCGTAGTTGACTAATCGTTAAAATAGTCAATGACTAGTTGACGATCAAAATGTTCATAGTCGACTAATCGTTAAAATAGTCGATGACTAGTTGACGATTGAAATGTTCGTAGTTGACTAATCGTTAAAATAGTCGATGACTAGTCAACAATCAAAATGTTCGTTGTTGACTAATCGTTAAGATAGTAGATGACAAGTCGATAGTCAAAATGTTCGTGGTTGACTAATCGTTAGAATAGTCAATGACTAGTTGACGATCAAAATGTTCGTCGTTGACTAGTCGTTAAGATAGTAGATGACAAGTCGATAGTCAAAATGTTCGTAGTTGACTAATCGTTAAAATAGTCGACTTATATATAATAGCTTGACTTATGATTTCAAAGCAAATTATTCATCAAATTATAAAATTGTATAAATAATGGATTTTACAGCGACTAAAAAACACTGTAAATTTTTACTTTAACATTTTTGCCACTGACCTGTCAGTTTTTTTTACTGTAAAATCCACACATTTTATTTTTACATTGTATATAAAAAAATAAAATCCTCAAATGCACAGGCAACTGTGTAATAATATCATTCACTGTTAGAAGTGGCCCTCTGAGGGCAAACATAACTGCGATGTGGCCCTCAATGACAAGGAGTTAGACACTCCTGGTCTAAGGTCTTCCTCTCCAAGTGAGCACACCGAGATAAAAGCTGCGATCATGAGAGGAAGAGGACAAAAAGGTTCACATTGTTCCGTTCCCGCTCTGCTTGCCAGCGTGTCCTTGAGAAGGAAGTCCGCCGTGCTGTGTATGAATGTGTGTATGAATGTGTTTATGATTGTGTTGGCACGTTGGCGCCTTGCAGTGCAGCCGCTGCCACCAGCGCATATACTGCACCAATGTCCCGCGCCAAAATAATCATGCCCTTCACCAACTGCAGCTATTCCAGATTAGGGCTGAGTTGAGTTTGTGTTTATTTAAAACATGCATGCAACATGATACATCACACATGCATGCATACAACATGATACATCACACATGCATGCATGTGTGATGTATCATGTTGCATCAACATGTATCATGTTGCATCAACAAATCATTAAGATAGTTGATGACTAGTCGTCGATCAACATGTTTGTCGTCGACTAATTTTTTTAAATAGTCGATGACTCGTCGACGATCAAAATGTTCGTAGTTGACTAACCGTTAAAATAGTCTGACTAGTTGACGATCAAAATGTTCGTAGTTGACTAATCGTTAAAATAGTTGATGACTAGTTGACGATCAAAATGTTCGTAGTTGACTAATCATTAAAATAGTCAATGACTAGTCGGCAATCAAAATATTCGTAGTTGACTAATCGTTAAGAGTCGACAATCAAAATGTTCGTAGTTGACTAATTGTTAAGATAGTAGTTGACAAGTCGATAGTCAAAATGTTCGTAGCTGACTAACCGTTAAAATAGTCGATGACTCGTCGACTATCAAAATGTTTGTCGTCAACAAATCATGAAGATAGTTGACTAGTCGTCGATCAACATGTTTGTCGTCGAGTAATCGTTTAAATAGTCGATGACTCGTGGACGATCAAAATGTTCGTAGTTGACTAATCGTTAAAATAGTCTGACTAGTTGATGATCAAAATGTTCGTAGTTGACTAATCGTTAAAATAGTCGATGACTAGTTGACGATTAAAATGTTCGTAGTTGACTAATTGTTAAAATAGTTGATGACTCGTCGACTATCAAAATGTTTGTCGTCAACAAATCATTAAGATAGTTGATGACTAGTCGTCGATCAACATGTTTGTCGTCGACTAATCGTTTAAATGGTCGATGACCCGTCGACGGTCAAAATGTTCGTAGTTGACTAATCCTTAAGAGTCGACAATCAAAATGTTCGTAGTTGACTAATTGTTAAGATAGTAGTTGACAATTCGATAGTCAAAATGTTCGCAGTTGACTAATCGTTAAAATAGTGGATGACTAGTTGACGATCAATATGTTCGTAGTTGACTAATCGTTAAAATAGTCGATGACTAGTCGTCGATCAACATGTTTGTCGTCGACTAATCGTTTAAATAGTCGATGACTCGTCGTCGATCAAAATGTTCGTAGTTGACTAATCGTTAAAATAGTCGATGACTAGTCGACAATCAAAATATTCGTAGTTGACTAATCGTTAAGAGTCGACAATCAAAATGTTTGTAGTTGACTAATTGTTAAGATAGTAGTTGACAAGTCGATAGTCAAAATGTTCGTAGCTGACTAACCGTTAAAATAGTCGATGACTCGTCGACTATCAAAATGTTTGTCGTCAACAAATCATGAAGATAGTTGACTAGTCGTCGATCAACATGTTTGTCGTCGAGTAATCGTTTAAATAGTCGATGACTCGTGGACGATCAAAATGTTCGTAGTTGACTAATCGTTAAAATAGTCTGACTAGTTGATGATCAAAATGTTCGTAGTTGACTAATCGTTAAAATAGTCGATGACTAGTTGACGATTAAAATGTTCGTAGTTGACTAATTGTTAAAATAGTTGATGACTCGTCGACTATCAAAATGTTTGTCGTCAACAAATCATTAAGATAGTTGATGACTAGTCGTCGATCAACATGTTTGTCGTCGACTAATCGTTTAAATAGTCGATGACCCGTCGACCGTCAAAATGTTCGTAGTTGACTAATCGTTAAGAGTCGACAATCAAAATGTTCGTAGTTGACTAATTGTTAAGATAGTAGTTGACAAGTCGATAGTCAAAATGTTCGCAGTTGACTAATCGTTAAAATAGTGGATGACTAGTTGACGATCAATATGTTCGTAGTTGACTAATCGTTAAAATAGTCGATGACTAGTTGACGATTAAAATGTTTGTCGTCGACTAATCGTTTAAATAGTCGATGACAAGTGAGATAAATAAGATGATCTAGAAAATTAATGGATGGATGAAATAAATTCAGAATGTTTCTTCTTCTTTGTACTTTGTAAACACTTTAAGTTTGAAGAGTTTCTAGAAGTGGATCATATTAGTACTTTGTTTGATTTATTTGCTTAATCCATTCCATCATTTAATTCCACATACTGATATACTGAAGGTCATAAGTGTTGTACGTGCGTACAAATGTTTGAAATTACATTAAGGGTTATAAAATAAGTCGATGATCAAAATGTGCGTAGTCGACTAATCGTTAAAATATCCGATGACTAGTCGATGATCAAAATGTTTGTAGTTGACTAATCGTTAAAATAGTTGATGGCTAGTTGACGATCAAAATGTTCGTAGTTGACTAATCGTTAAAATAGTCAATGACTAGTCGACAATCAAAATATTTGTAGTTGACTAATCGTTAAGAGTCGACAATCAAAATGTTCGTAGTTGACTAATTGTTAAGATAGCAGTTGACAAGTCGATAGTCAAAATGTTCGTAGTTGACTAAACGTTAAAATAGTCGATGACTAGTTGACGATCAATATGTTCGTAGTTGACTAATCGTTAAAATAGTCGATGACTCGTGGACTATCAAAATGTTTGTCGTCAACAAATCATTAAGATAGTTGATGACTAGTTGTCGATCAACATGTTTGTCGTCGACTAATCGTTTAGTCGATGACTTGTCGACGATCAAAATGTTCGTAGTTGACTAATCGTTAAAATAGTCTGACTAGTTGACGATCAAAATGTTCGTAGTTGACTAATCGTTAAAATAGTCCATGACTAGTTGACGATTAAAATGTTTGTCGTCGACTAATCGTTTAAATAGTCGATGACAAGTGAGATAAATAAGATGATCTAGAAAATGAATGGATGGATGAAATACATTCAGAATGTTTCTTCTTCTTTGTACTTTGTAAACACTTTAATTTCGAAGAGTTTCTTGAAGTGGATCATATTAGTACTTTGTTGGATTTCTTTGCTTAATCCATTCCATCATTTAATTCCACATACTGATATACTGAAGGTCATAAGTGTTGTACGCGCATACAAATGTTTGAAATTACATTAAGGGTTATAAAATAAGTCGATGATCAAAATGTGCGTTGTCGACTAATCGTTAAAATATTCGATGACTAGTCGATGATCAAAATGTTTGTAGTTGACTAATCGTTAAAATAGTCAATGACTAGTTGACGATCAATATGTTCGTAGTTGACTAATCGTTAAAATAGTCGATGACTCGTCGACTATCAAAATGTTTGTCGTCAACAAATCATTAAGATAGTTGATGACTAGTCGTCAATCAACATGTTTGTCGTCGACTAATCGTTTAAATAGTCGATGACTAGTTGACGATCAAAATGTTCGTAGTTGACTAATCGTTAAAATAGTCGATGACTAGTTGACGATTAAAATGTTCGTAGTTGACTAATCGTTAAAATAGTCGATGACTAGTTGACGATCAAAATGTTCGTAGTTGACTAATCGTTAAAATAGTCGATGACTAGTTGACGATTAAAATGTTCGTAGTTGACTAATCGTTAAAATATTCGATGACTAGTCGATGATCAAAATGTTTGTAGTTGACTAATCGTTAAAATAGTCAATGACTAGTTGACGATCAATATGTTCGTAGTTGACTAATCGTTAAAATAGTCGATGACTCGTCGACTATCAAAATGTTTGTCGTCAACAAATCATTAAGATAGTTGATGACTAGTCGTCAATCAACATGTTTGTCGTCGACTAATCGTTTAAATAGTCGATGACTAGTTGACGATCAAAATGTTCGTAGTTGACTAATCGTTAAAATAGTCGATGACTAGTTGACGATTAAAATGTTCGTAGTTGACTAATCGTTAAAATAGTCGATGACTAGTTGACGATTAAAATGTTTGTCGTCGACTAATCGTTTAAATAGTCGATGACAAGTGAGATAAATAAGATGATCTAGAAAATGAATGGATGGATGAAATACATTCAGAATGTTTCTTCTTCTTTGTACTTTGTAAACACTTTAAGTTTGAAGAGTTTCTTGAAGTGGATCATATTAGTACTTTGTTGGATTTCTTTGCTTAATCCATTCCATCATTTAATTCCACATACTGATATACTGAAGGTCTTAAGTGTTGTACGTGCGTACAAATGTTTGAAATTACATTAAGGGTTATAAAATAAGTCGATGATCAAAATGTGCGTAGTCGACTCATCGTTAAAATATTTGATGACTAGTCGATGATCAAAATGTTCGTAGTTGACTAATCGTTAAAATAGTTGATGACTAGTTGACGATCAAAATGTTCGTAATTGATTAATCGTTAAAATAGTCGATGACTAGTCGACAATCAAAATATTCGTAGTTGACTAATCGTTAAGAGTCGACAATCAAAATGTTCATAGTTGACTAATTGTTAAGATAGTAGTTGACAAGTCGATAGTCAAAATGTTCGCAGTTGACTAATCGTTAAAATAGTCGATGACTTGTAGACTATCAAAATGTTTGTCGTCAACAAATCATTAAGATAATTTATGACTAGTCGTCGATCAACATGTTTGTCGTCGACTAATCGTTTAAATAGTCGATGACTCCTCGACGGTCAAAATGTTCGTAGTTGACTAACCATTAAAATAGTCTGACTAGTTGACGATCAAAATGTTCGTAGTTGACTAATCGTTAAAATAGTTGATGACTAGTTGACGATCAAAATGTTCGTAGTTGACTAATCGTTAAAATAGTCGATGACTAGTCGGCAATCAAAATATTCGTAGTTGACTAATCGTTAAGAGTCGACAATCAAAATGTTCGTAGTTGACTAATTGTTAAGATAGTAGTTGACAAGTCGATAGTCAAAATGTTCGCAGTTGACTAACCGTTAAAAAAGTCGATTACTAGTTGACGATCAATATGTTCGTAGTTGACTAATCGTTAAAATAGTCGATGACTCGTGGACTATCAAAATGTTTGTCGTTAACAAATCATTAAGATAATTGATGACTAGTCGTCGATCAACATGTTTGTCGTCAACTAATCGTTTAAATTGTCGATCATCAAAATGTTCGTAGTTGACTAATCGTTAAAATAGTTGATGACTAGTTGACGATCAAAATATTCGTAGTTGACTAATCATTAAAATAGTCAATGACTAGTCGACAATCAAAATATTCGTAGTTGACTAATCGTTAAGAGTCGACAATCAAAATGTTCGTAGTTGACTAATTGTTAAGATAGTAGTTGACAAGTCGATAGTCAAAATGTTCGTAGTTGACTAATCGTTAAAATAGTCGATGACTAGTTGACGATCAATATGTTCGTAGTTGACTAATCGTTAAAATAGTCGATGACTAGTTGACGATTAAAATGTTTGTCGTCGACTAGTCGTTTAAATAGTTGACGACAAGTGAGATAAATAAGATGATCGAGAAAATTAATGGATGGATGAAATAAATTCAGAATGTTTCTTCTTCTTTGTACTTTGTAAACACTTTAAGTTTGAAGAGTTTCTTGAAGTGGATCATATTAGTACTTTGTTTGATTTCTTTGCTCAATCCATTCCATCATTTAATTCCACATACTGATATACTGAAGGTCATAAGGGTTGTACGTGCGTACAAATGTTTGAAATTACATTAAGGATTATAAAATAAGTCAATGATCAAAATGCGCGTAGTCGACTAATCGTTCAAATATTCGATGACTAGTCGATGATCAAAATGTTTGTAGTTGACTAATCGTTAAAATAGTTGATGACTAGTTGACGATCAAAATGTTCGTAGTTGACTAATCATTAAAATAGTCAATGACTAGTCGACAATCAAAATATTCGTAGTTGACTAATCGTTAAGTCGACAATCAAAATGTTCGTAGTTGACTAATTGTTAAGATAGTAGTTGACAAGTCGATAGTCAAAATGTTCGCAGTTGACTAATCGTTAAAATAGTCGATGACTTGTAGACTATCAAAATGTTTGTCGTCAACAAATCATTAAGATAGTTGATGACTAGTCGTCGATCAACATGTTTGTCGTTGACTAATCGTTTAAATAGTCGATGACTCGTCGACGATCAAAATGTTCGTAGTTGACTAATCGTTAAAATAGTCTGACTAGTTGACGATCAAAATGTTCGTAGTTGACTAATCGTTAAAATAGTCGATGACTAGTTGACGATTAAAATGTTTGTCGACGACTAACCGTTTAAATAGTTGATGACAAGTGAGATAAATAAGATGATCTAGAAAATGAATGGATGGATGAAATACATTCAGAATGTTTCTTCTTCTTTGTACTTTGTAAACACGTTTAAGTTTGAAGAGTTTCTTGAAGTGGATCATATTAGTACTTTGTTTGATTTCTTTGCTTAATCCATTCCATCATTTAATTCCACATACTGATATACTGAAGGTCTTAAGTGTTGTACGTGCGTACAAATGTTTTAAATTACATTAAGGGTTATAAAATAACTTGATGATCAAAATGTGCGTAGTCGACTAATCGTTAAAATATTCGATGACTGGTCGATGATCAAAATGTTCGTAGTTGACTAATCGTTAAAATAGTTGATGACTAGTTGAAGATCAAAATGTTCGTAGTTGACTAATCATTAAAATAGTCAATGACTAGTCGACAATCTATATATTCGTAGTTGACTAATCGTCAAGAGTCGACAATCAAAATGTTCGTAGTTGACTAATTGTTAAGATAGTAGTTGACAAGTCGATAGTCAAAATGTTCGCAGTTGACTAATCGTTAAAATAGTCAATGACTAGTTGACGATCAATATGTTCGTAGTTGACTAATCGTTAAAATAGTCGATGACTCGTGGACTATCAAAATGTTTGTTGTCAACAAATCATTAAGATAATTGATGACTAGTCGTCGATCAACATGTTTGTCGTCGACTAATCGTTTAAATAGTCGATGACCCGTCGACGATCAAAATGTTCGTAGTTGACCAATCGTTAAAATAGTCTGACTAGTTGACGATCAAAATGTTCGTAGTTGACTAATCGTTAAAATAGTCGATGACTAGTTGACGATTAAAATGTTTGTCATCGACTAATCGTTTAAATAGTCGATGACAAGTGAGATAAATAAGATGATCTAGAAAATGAATGGATGGATGAAATAAATTCAGAATGTTTCTTCTTCTTTGTACTTTGTAAACACTTTAAGTTTGAAGAGTTTCTTGAAGTGGATCATATTAGTACTTTGTTTGATTTCTTTGCTTAATCCATTCCATCATTTAATTCCACATACTGATATACTGAAGGTCATAAGTGTTGTACGTGCGTACAAATGTTTGAAATTACATTAAGGGTTATAAAATAAGTTGATGATCAAAATGTGCGTAGTCGACTAATCGTTAAAATAGTTGATGACCAGTTGACGATCAAAATGTTCGTAGTTGACTAATCGTTAAAATAGTCAATGACTAGTCGACAATCAAAATATTCGTAGTTGACTAATCGTTAAGAGTCGACAATCAAAATGTTCGTAGTTGACTAATTGTTAAGATAGTAGTTGACAAGTCGATAGTCAAAATGTTCGCAGTTGACTAATCGTTAAAATAGTCAATGACTAGTTGACGATCAATATGTTCGTAGTTGACTAATCGTTAAAATTGTGGATGACTCGTCGACTATCAAAATGTTTGTCGTCAACAAATCATTAAGATAGTTGATGACTAGTCGTCGATCAACATGTTTGTCGTCGACTAATCGTTTAAATAGTTGATGACTCGTCGACGGTCAACATGTCCGTAGTTGACTAATCGTTAAAATAGTCTGACTAGTTGACGATCAAAATGTTCGTAGTTGACTAATCGTTAAAATAGTCGATGACTAGTTGACGATTAAAATGTTTGTCGTCGACTAATCGTTAAGACAGATGATGACAAGTGAGGTAAATAAGATGATCTAGAAAATGAATGGATGGATGAAATAAATTCAGAATGTTTCTTCTTCTTTGTACTTTGTAAACACTTTAAGTTTGAAGAGTTTCTTGAAGTGGATCATATTAGTACTTTGTTGGATTTCTTTGCTTAATCCATTCCATCATTTAATTCCACATACTGATATACTGAAGGTCTTAAGTGTTGTACGTGCGTACAAATGTTTGAAATGACATTTTCTTTGGGTTGCTTTTACTATCAAACAAGCCATAGTGTCGCTTCTTCCACTGAAGACAATCTAAAAAAAACACAACACAGCTTTTAATTGTTTAAAAGTCTGAATATGAATATATGAATATGCGGACGCTGTATCGATCCGCTGTGGTGAAGAAGGAGCTGAGCCGGAAGGCAAAGCTCTCAATTTACCGGTCGTTCTACGTTCCCATCCTCACCTATGGTCATGAGCTTTGGGTTATGACCGAAAGGACAAGATCACGGGTACAAGCGGCCCGAATGAGTTTCCTCCGCCGGGAGATAAGGTGAGAAGCTCTGTCATCCGGGAGGAACTCTGAGTAAAGCCGCTGCTCACCACATGGAGAGGAGCCAGTTGAGGTTGTTCGGGCATCTGGTCAGGATGCCACCCGAACGCCTCCCTAGGGAGACGTTTCGGGCACGTCGGACCGGTAGGAGGCCACGGGGAAGACCCAGGACACGTTGGGAAGACTATCTCTCCCGGCTGGCCTAGGAACACTTCGGGATCCCCCGGGAGGAGCTGGACGAAGTGGCTGGGGAGAGGGAAGTCTGGGCTTCCCTCCCTAGGCTGCTGCTCCCGAGCGGGTACACAGGTTGCTGTGTTTAAAGAATATAATTTGACTCGCCACTACACGACGAAGCACGAGGAAAAATATCGGAATCTGTCTGATGAAGAGCGCGCAAGGGAGGCTGATGCGTTGATGGTAAAACTGCAAACCCAACAAGGGATGCAGCCGTCAGGACAAGTTTCGTCATTCCTCACAAAATCGCCAGAAAAAGTAAGGCGTTTTCTGACGGAGAGTTTATTAAGGAGTGCTTATTGGACTCTGTTGCGCTGATATGCCCGGAGAAGAGGGACGCATTTCAGAACGTGTCACTCTCCCGACGCACTGTAACGAGTTGGAATTAGACCAGGGGTCGGCAACCCGCGGCTCCGAAGCCGCATCATGCGGCTCTTTGATCGCTCTGATGCGGCTCAGCTGCATACTTGCCGACCCTCCCAATTTTCCCGAGAGATTTCCGGATTTCAGTATCTCTCGCAGAAAACTCCCGGGATCCAAATTCTTTGATTTTCACCCTAACAACAATTATAAGGGCATGCCATGATGGTACAGCAATTTGCACACTCTGCAATCCGTATAAACAGCGTGCCAGCCCAGCCTTTTGTTGTATGTATTTTCTACCTGCACACGTAAGTGACAGCAAGGCATACTTGGTCAAAAGCCACACAGATTACACTGACGGTGGCCATATAAAATAACTTTAACATTCTTACTAATAATGCGCCACACTTTGAACCAAAACCAAACAAGAATGACAAACACATTTCGGGAGAACATCTACATCTTAACACAACAGAACAAACACAACAGAACAAACACCCAGAATCCCATGCAGCCCTGACTCTTCCGGGCTACATTATACACCCCTGCTACCACCAAACTACCCCCCACCCCCCCACTCCGTGCGTCAGTTGATGTGGGCGGGGTTTGGTAGCGGGGGTGTAGCCCAGAAGAGTCAGGGCTGCATGGGATTCTGGGTATTTATTCTGTTGTGTTTATGTTGTGTTACGGTGAAGATGTTCTCCCGAAATGTGTTTGTCATTCTTGTTTGGTGTGGGTTCACAGTGTGGCGCATTATTAGTAAGAGTGTTAAAGTTTATACCGCCACCGTCAGTGTAACCTGTGTGGTTGTTGACCAACTTTGCCTTGCTGTCATTTACGTGAGCAAGCAGATGTCCCATACTACGTGTAACTGGGCCGGCACGCTGGGTGTAGCGGGCGCTAAATGCTGCACCATCACTGCTCTTTCGAAATCGTTCACCTGAAATTCGTAGTAAGTTGGAAAAATTGGGAGGTTGACAATTGTGACGCTGTCAAGCGCCATTCAAACAAAACTCGAAGCCCTTGGTTCATACATAGCACAAAGCAAAAAAAACCCCTTTGTATGCAGTGTCATTTCATTTAAAATTTCAAAAGAAATTTGTGGCTCCCATTGATTTCTTTGATTTGTGAAACTGGTCAAAATGGCTCTTTGACTGGTAAAGGTTGCCGACCCCTGGTTTAGACCATCGCTGGAAACTTGGAGCTTCAGCTGAAGAACAGAACGGCCGACTTTTGACTGTTTTTCGCTGGCTTTGAATGAGAGCTGCGATGTACGTGACACCGCCCAGCTGCTCATCTTCTTACGTGGGATAACTGCAGACTTTCAAATCACGGAGTAGCTGGCAGCCATGCAGTCAATTAAAGAGACAACCACAGGTAATGACTTGTTCACATAGGTAAATGCGTGTTTGGACATGTTAGGACTGAAATGGGACAAGATGTTCAGGTGTGACAACAGATGGTTGTCCAAATCTGACGGGGAAAAATGTTGGACTTTTAAAGAGGATGCAGGATAAAGTGACAGAAATTGACATTTTTGCATTGTATTTAGGGCTACAACTAATCGATTATAAAAACTAGTTGGCGATTAATTTAGTCATCGATTCGTTAAATCTATGCTTTTTTTTTTTTTTTTAATTACCGTATTTTTCGGACTATATGTCGCAGTTTTTTTCATAGTTTGGCCGGGCTCCAGTGCAACTTATATATGTTTTTTTCCTTCTTTATTATGCATTTTCGGCAGGTGCGACTTATACTCTGGTGCAACTTATACTCCGAAAAATGCGGTATTTTTTTAAAAATAAACCTTTATTTATAAACTGCAACATGTACAAACAGCTGAGAAACAATAATCAAAATAAGTATGGTGCCAGTATGCTGGCTTTTTCCCCCCCAATAAAATACTGGGAAGGATAGAAATGTAGTTTGTCTCTTTTATCCGATTATTAATCGATTAATCGAAGTAATAATCGACAGATTAATCGATTATCAAATTAATCGTTGGTTGCAGCCCTAATTGTATTATACATCAGGAAGTGTTAAAAATAAAACCATCAAAAGCAATCTGCTTTTGTATAAAGTTAAGTTAGGTTAAATAAAATGATTATTATTATTTATCTTACGGTATATCAAAAATAATTTGAGCAAAATTTAATTGAAATATTGTCGATGTGGCCCTCCAGCAGTGCTCGGGTTGCTCATGTGCATACTTCCCAACCCTAACCCGGCCCCCTCCAGCTCCATGCGGACCTGAGTCCGCTTTCCCACAATATAAAGAACGTCTACAGTAAAGCAGTTCCGTCCGCCGTAAACAGCAATGTTGTGACACTCTTAAACAGGACAATACTGCCATCTAGTGCATTTGATGAAAGCACTTTTGTGCGTGCCACACAGCAATGCATCATCAGAGAGGGTGTTCAGCATGGTTAGAAAGATAGTGACAGAGAATAGAACAAGGATGGACAATTCAACCCTTAACTCAACAATGAGTAGATGAGTGTTATGTGTGTGTATATGTGTAAATAAATGAACACTGAAATTCAAGTATTTATTATATTTATATATATATATATATATATATATATATATATATATATATATATATATATATATATATATATATATATATATATATATATATATAAATTGTCGGAGGCAGATATTTACACATATCCGAATTTAAGTTGTACTTCTTTCATTTCTTAGTCATATTTGAAAACAGCTCGTGTTTTCCATTTCTTCTCTTGATGCTCTGTCAGCAAATATACCGTGTGTGTTAACCTTGAGTTCTTTGGAATGTGTTTTGACTAGCATTTGTTTTGTCTATAGAGATGGGACGAGAGAGAGGGTGGTGGGATCGGGAAGACAGACCATTTTGGGAGGCGCAATAGAATGTTCTAGGGTTAGACCGGTCTCGATCAATGTATATTGGCAAAGCTTTGAGAATATACAACAAAATACCTATTCTGTCTCTGGTGGTTTTTCAACTCAGCTTTAAGTGTCGTAAAGAACTTGGGAGCGAATTGTGACTTGAATTCCCTGGGAGGAACAACTGGTCCAAAACGCAACAATATATATATATATATATATATATATATATATATATATATATATATATATATATATATATATATATATATATATATATATATATATAAAATATATATAAAAAATCTCCTGATGATTGAGGGAACCCCTCATGAAACAGGCCTGTAGAGATGAAGTAGTCTTGTGATTTTTTCCCCACACATACATATATTGCGCTCTACTACGGTATCGAGCACTATTTTTTGGATAACCTTATTAAGACATATATATATATATATATGTATATATATATATATATATATATATATATATATATATTAGAGATGCGCGGTTTGCGGGATTATCCGCGGATCGGGCGGATGAAATTTAAAAAAATTAGATTTTATCAGCGGGTCGGGTCGGGTCGGGCGATTGAAATTAAAACAAATTAGATTTTAAATAGATTCAGGCGGGTGGCAGTTAAACCAATTCGGAAATATATATACATAGTTAAATGTTGTTACCCACATACGAAAAACGAGCAGGCACCTGCAGCATATGCCACAACAGAAGAAGAAAAAAAAAAGAGATGGACACTTTTACGGAGCGGAGAAGGCCCCCGACGCCTCGCCGGGGTCCGGGACCGAGGCCCCTTCCCCCGAGAGGGCCCCACCGGGAGCCGTAGCTGAGGCGATCCGCGATAAGGGCCCGACGCACGTCCAGGGTCACCACCGCGCCCACCGCACCGACACCCCGCCTCGTCCGCCTTCGCCGCGGCCGGCGTCACGCGCAGCAGGTAAGCAGCTTACCTGCCCGCCACCCCCGTGGCCGGGGGCTCGTAACAGGGGTCACTCCGCGCGCTCTGCCCGCGCAGCTTACCTGCCCGCCACCCCTGTTGCCGGGGGCGCGTAACAGGGGTCACTCCGCGCGCAGTGCGCTCACGAAAGGGGTGGGGCTCACCCTGGTTGATATAGACAGCAGCTAGGACGGTGGCCATGGAAGTTGGAACCCGCTAAGGAGTGTGTAACAACCCACCTGCCGAATCAACTAGCCCTGAAAATGGATGGCGCTGGAGCGTCGGGCCCATATACCCGGCCGTCGCCGGCAGCGAGACGCGCTTGGAGGTGCGCTCAGCGCGGCTCCCATATGATTGCGCACTGGTGTGCGTCTGGGTCGTGACAGCGTGGCACGCGAATGTCTGTGCTGCATTGGATCAGTCTCCTTTCTTTAACAGGCAAAAGCTTTATAACCTCACTAATGCCTTGCATCGTCTATATTAGATATATAACAACGGGCGGATGGCGGGCGGATGCGGTTCTGATCAAATGTTAGATCGGGTGGATTGCGGATGGTTGACGACTTTCTGATGCGGTTGCGGATGAAATAATTGCCTATCCGCGCATCTCTAATACATATATATATATATATATATATATATATGAAATACTTGACTTGGTGAATTCTAGCTGTAAATATACTCCTCCCCTCTTAACCACGCCCCCTGCACCCACCCCCCGCCCCCCACCTCCCGAAATTGGAGGTCTCAAGGTTGGCAAGTACGCTCATGTGGCCCCCGAGTCAAAATAATTGCCTCGGGTGAAGAGGTAGCTTGAAGTTTATGTGTTGAGTCAATGAAGGGATAGAAGGAAAAGTGGAAGAAAACCTCTTCGTGACTTTGGGCTCACGTTGTTGACGTCTTTTAACGGACTCGAAGAACCTAACCGACTCCCAAGGACGTTTGAAAAGCTGCTTTGAGACTTGTTGGCAGACTCTCTCGTGTTGCGACACCGAGCAGTCAGAAGAAGCGTCGGGACGGGGGCGGGGCCGAAAAGGAGCAATTTAGCGTGTCTGCAGAGTGCACGGAAAAAACTGATTGATGACACATTCATCCCGTTTTTCCGCACGTTGGTCTCAAACAAAAGCGGGTGGGAAGAATACAAAGTGCGCATCAATGATGGATTTGAACGTTTGAACGGCCGAGTGAAAGTTGAGAGGTTTGTCATCCGGTCGCTGCTCGGATCATTTGTGATGATTTGTCGTGCGCCAGACGCATATTTCACATGTTTCTCTTCACGCAGAGTGCTCCAACTAAATAGGATCCACAGTCCCCCTCAGGCTCTCCAAAACCAGTCCTGTGAGCTCCTTATCAGCCTGTCTTTGCCCTAACAACAGATTTGTTTTCTTCCCCCCCCACTTGTTGCAAACTTCTTGTGTTACAAAGCAAAACCAAAGTCCCCAGTGTAATTCATGCAGGCGTAACAAAACATTGTGCACCCGAGGGCTTCTTTAACCTCCCAAACACGAATTGGCCGTGCCTTATGTTTGGCAACACGTGATTACACCTGCGACTCCTCCCACTTAACCCCGGGGGACAAACATCGTTTGCTTTCGTTTCCTCAACTGAACGTATCGGCTTCTTAAAAACACAACAGCAAGGGTGCAAACTTTTTGCTTCTCAAGACAGATGCCAATAATTAACCCCGTTTCCATATGAGTTGGGAAATTGTGTTAGATGTAAATATAAACGGAATACAATGATTTGCAAATCCTTTTCAACCCATATTCAGTTGAATATGCTACAAAGACAACATATTTGATGTTCAAACTTTTTTTTTTGCAAATAATCATTAACTTTAGAATTTGATGCCAGCAACACGTGACAAAGAAGTTGGGAAAGGTGGCAATAAATACTGATAAAGTTGAGGAATGCTCATCAAACACTTATTTGGAACAGGTGGGTGCCATCCATCCATCCATCCATCTTCTTCCGCATATCCGAGGTCGGGTCGCGGGGGCAGCAGCCTAAGCAGGGAAGCCCAGACTTCCCTCTCCCCAGCCACTTTGTCCAGCTCCTCCCGGGGGATCCCGAGGCGTTCCCAGGCCAGCCGGGAGACATAGTCTTCCCAGCGTGTCCTGGGTCTTCCCCGTGGCCTCCTACCGGTCGGACGTGTTCGAAACACCTTCCTAGGGAGGCGTTCGGGTGGCATCCTGACCAGATGCCCGAACCACCTCATCTGGCTCCTCTCCATGTGGAGGAGCAGCGGTTTTACTTTGAGCTCCCCCCGAATGACAGAGCTTCTCACCCTATCTCTAAGGGAGAGCCCCGCCACTCGGCGGAGGAAACTCATTTCGGCCGCTTGTACCCGTGATCTTGTCCTTTCGGTCATGACCCAAAGCTCATGACCATAGGTGAGGATGGGAACGTAGATCGACCGGTAAATCGAGAGCTTTGCCTTCCGGCTCAGCTCCTTCTTCACCACAACGGATCGATACAGCGTCCGCATTACTGAAGACGCCGCACCGATCCGCCTGTCGATCTCACCATCCACTCTTCCCCCACTCGTGAACAAGACTCCGAGGTACTTGAACTCCTCTACTTGGGGCAAGATCTCCTCCCCAACCCGGAGATGGCACTCCACCCTTTTCCGGGAGAGAACCATGGACTCGGACTTGGAGGTGCTGATTCCCATCCCAGTCGCTTCACACTCGGCTGCGAACCGATCCAGTGAGAGCTGAAGATCTTGGCCGGAGGAAGCCATCAGGACCACATCATTTGCAAAAAGCAGAGACCTAATCCTGCAGCCACCAAACCAGATCCCCTCAACGCCTTGACTGCGCCTAGAAATTCTGTCCATAAAAGTTATGAACAGAATGGGTGACAAAGGGCAGCCTTGGCGGAGTCCAACCCTCACTGGAAACGTGTCCGACTTACTGCCGGCAATGCGGACCAAGCTCTGGCACTGATCATACAGGGAGCGGACTGCCACAATCAGACAGTCCGATACCCCATACTCTCTGAGCACTCCCCACAGGACTTCCCGAGGTACACGGTCGAATGCCTTCTCCAAGTCCACAAAGCACATGTAGACTGGTTGGGCAAACTCCCATGCACCCTCAAGGACCCTGCCCAGAGTATAGAGCTGGTCCACAGTTCCACGACCAGGACCAAAACCACACTGTTCCTCCTGAATCCGAGGTTGGACTATCCGGCATAGCCTCCTCTCCAGTACACCTGAATAGACCTTACCGGGAAGGCTGAGGAGTGTGATCCCACGATAGTTGGAACACACCCTCCGGTTCCCCTTCTTAAAGAGAGGAACCACCACCCCGGTCTGCCAATCCAGAGGTACCGCCCCCGATGTCCACGCGATGTTGCAGAGGTGGGTGCCATGATTGGATATAAAAGTAGATCAGTCATTCACAAACAAGGATGGGGCGGGGGTCACCACTTTGTCAACAAATGTCTGAGCAAATTGTTGAACAGTTTAAGAAAAACCCTTTCTCAACAAGCTATTGCAAGGAATTTAGGGATTCCACCATCTACGCTCCGTAATATCATCAAAAGGGTTCAGAGAATCTGGAGAAATCACTGCACATAAGCAGCTAAGCCCGTGACCTTCCATCCCTCAGGCTGTACTGCATCAACAAGCGACATCAGTGTGTAAAGGATATCACCACATGGGCTCAGGAACACTTCAGAAACCCGCTGTCAATAACTACAGTTGGTCGCTACATCTGTAAGTGCAAGTTAAAACTCTGCTATGCAAGGCGAAAACCGTTTATCAACAACACCCAGAAACGCCGTCGGCTTCGCTGGGCCTGAGCTCATCTAAGATGGACTGATACAAAGTGGCAAAAGTGGTCTGTGGTCTGACGAGTTTAAAAGTAGATTATAAAAGTAGGGTATAAAAGTAGATTCCATGAAATGCTCAGTCATTCACAAACAAGGATGGGGCGAGGGTCACCACTTTGTCAACAAATGCCTGAGCAAATTGTTGAACGGTTTAAGAAAAACCTTTCTCAACCAGCTATTGCAAGGAATTTAGGGATTCCACCATCTACGGTCCGTAATATCATCAAAGGGTTCAGAGAATCTGGAGAAATCACTGCACGTAAGCAGCTAAGCCCGTGACCTTCCATCCCTCAGGCTGTACTGCATCAACAAGCGACATCAGTGTGTAAAGGATATCACCACATGGGCTCAGGAACACTTCAGAAACCCGCTGTCAATAACTACAGTTGGTCGCTACATCTGTAAGTGCAAGTTAAAACTCTCCTATGCAAGGCGAAAACGGTTTATCAACAACACCCAGAAAAGCCGTCGGCTTCGCTGGTCCTGAGCTCATCTAAGATGGACTGATACAAAGTGGAAAAGTGTTCTGTGGTCTGACGAGTTTAAAAGTAGATTATAAAAGTAGGGTATAAAAGTAGATTCCATGAAATGCTCAGTCATTCACAAACAAGGATGGGGCGAGGGTCACCACTTTGTCAACAAATGCGTGAGCAAATTGTTGAACAGTTTAAGAAAAACCTTTCTCAACCAGCTATTGCAAGGACAGGATTTTGGGACATTTAGAGAAGATGGTCCTTTTTGGGGGGTTTTGGGACATTTAGAGAAGATGGTCCTTTTTGGGGGGTTTTGAGACATTTAGAGAAGATGGTCCTTTTGGGGGGTTTTGGGACATTTAGAGAAGATGGTCCTTTTTGGGGTTTTTTGAGACATTTAGAGAAGATGGTCCTTCTTGGGGGTTTTGGGACATTTAGAGAAGATGGTCCTTTTTGGGGGGTTTTGAGACATTTAGAGACGATGGTCCTTTTTGGGGGGTTTTGAGACATTTAGAGACGATGGTCCTTTTTGGGGGGTTTTGGGACATTTAGAGAAGATGGTCCTTTTTGGGGTTTTTTGAGACATTTAGAGAAGATGGTCCTTCTTGGGGGTTTTGGGACATTTAGAGAAGATGGTCCTTTTTGGGGGGTTTTGAGACATTTAGAGACGATGGTCCTTTTTGGGGGGTTTTGAGACATTTAGAGACGATGGTCCTTTTTGGGGGGTTTTGGGACATTTAGAGAAGATGGTCCTTTTTGGGGTTTTTTGAGACATTTAGAGAAGATGGTCCTTCTTGGGGGTTTTGGGACATTTAGAGAAGATGGTCCTTTTTGGGGGGTTTTGAGACATTTAGAGACGATGGTCCTTTTTGGGGGGTTTTGAGACATTTAGAGACGATGGTCCTTTTTGGGGGGTTTTGGGACATTTAGAGAAGATGGTCCTTTTTGGGGTTTTTTGAGACATTTAGAGAAGATGGTCCTTCTTGGGGGTTTTGGGACATTTAGAGAAGATGGTCCTTTTTGGGGGGTTTTGAGACATTTAGAGACGATGGTCCTTTTTGGGGGGTTTTGAGACATTTAGAGACGATGGTCCTTTTTGGGGGGTTTTGGGACATTTAGAGAAGATGGTCCTTTTTGGGGGTTTTGGGACATTTAGAGAAGATGGTCCTTTTTGGGGTTTTTTGAGACATTTAGAGAAGATGGTCCTTTTTGGGGGGTTTTGAGACATTTAGAGAAGATGGTCCTTTTTGGCGGGGTTTTGAGACATTTAGAGAAGATGGTCCTTTTTGGGGGGTTTTGAGACATTTAGAGAAGATGGTCCTTTTGGGGAGGTTTTGGGACATTTAGAGAAATGGTCCTTTTTGGGGGTTTTGGGACATTTAGAGAAGATGGTCCTTTTTGGGGTTTTTTGAGACATTTAGAGAAGATGGTCCTTCTTGGGGGTTTTGGGACATTTAGAGAAGATGGTCCTTTTGGGGGGGTTTTGAGACATTTAGAGACGATGGTCCTTTTTGGGGGGTTTTGAGACATTTAGAGACGATGGTCCTTTTTGGGGGGTTTTGGGACATTTAGAGAAGATGGTCCTTTTTGGGGGTTTTGGGACATTTAGAGAAGATGGTCCTTTTTGGGGGTTTTTGGGACATTTAGAGAAGATGGTCCTTTTTTCAGGATTTTTTGGGATCTTTAAGGTAGATTGTCCTACTTGGATTACTTTGGAACCTTTAATTGAGTATGGTCCTATGAGGGTTCTTTTGGGACCTGTAGGAGAATATGGTCCTATTTGGGGACCTTTTGGGGCCCAGGGTCAGATTTGGGTTTTTTAGGACCTTTGGGAACATAGCCCTACTTGGGGTACTTTGGGATCTTTAAGGGGAAGATTATTCTTTAGGGTTTTTGGGACCTTTTAGGGAAGGTGTTCCTATTAGTGGTATTTTGGGACAGTTAGGGGGAAGATGGTCCCTTTTGGTGGGTTTGTTTACATGCTTTTTTAAATTTATGTTCGCTATTTGGGCTTATTGGACCCTAATTAGAATAAAAACTAAGAATCATCTTTTGATATGATGTACTTAGTCCATAAGTACACAAACGTGTACTTCATGTTTAGTGACATGCTAATTCTTATTTTTACCCTTTTTTTTTTTCAAATTCCATTGTATTTTATACTCTTCTGACACCACCAGATGGCAGTATAAGTGTCCACATAAGTGGCCATAAGACCCCAATTCAGTAGTGTACACAATTTTGGAAATAAGAGCTAAAAGGTGCTGTCCACACATGTGGCCACTAAGCCTTTAGAGGTTTTAAAGATTCCTACTTGGGTTACTTTGGGACCTTTAAGAGAATATGATCCTATTTGGGGTCTTTTGGGACTTCTAGGATATTATGGTCCTATTTGGGGTACTTTGGGACTTTTTCGGGGCACATGGTCCCATTTCGGGGTTTCGGGACCTTTGGGAACATGATCCTACTTGGGGTACTTTAGGATATGTAAGGGGAAGATGGTCCTTTTTGGGGTTTTTTGGGACATTTAGAGAAGATGGTCCTTTTTGGGGGGTTTTGAGACATTTAGAGAAGATGGTCCTTTTTGGGGGGTTTTGAGACATTTAGAGAAGATGGTCCTTTTTGGGGTTTTTTGGGACATTTAGAGAAGATGGTCCTTTTTTCAGGATTTTTTGGGATCTTTAAGGTAGATTGTCCTACTTGGATTACTTTGGAACCTTTAATTGAATATGGTCCTATGAGGGTTCTTTTGGGACCTGTAGGAGAATATGGTCCTATTTGGGGACCTTTTGGGGCCCAGGGTCAGATTTGGGTTTTTTAGGACCTTTGGGAACATAGCCCTACTTGGGGTACTTTGGGATCTTTAAGGGGAAGACTATCTTTTAGGGTTTTTGGGACCTTTTAGGGAAGGTGGTCCTATTTGTGGTATTTTGGGACAGTTAGGGGGAAGATGGTCCCTTTTGGTGGGTTTTGGGACCTTCAGCCTCTTAAGGCCCAAGCTGTTTGTTTACATGCTTTTTTTAATTTATCTTTGCTATTTGGGCTTATTGGACCCTAATTAGAATAAAAACTAAGAATCATCTTTTGATATGATGTACTTAGTCCTTAAGTACACAAACGTGTACTTCATGTTTAGTGACATGCTAATTCTTACTTTTACACTTTTTTTTCCCAAATTCCATTGTATGTTATACTCTTCTGACACCACCAGATGGCAGTATAAGTGTCCACATAAGTGGCCGTAAGACCCCAATTCAGTAGTGTACACAATTTTGGAAATAAGAGCTAAAAGGTGCTGTCCACGCATGTGGCCACTAAGCCTTTAGAGGTTTTAAAGATTCCTACTTGGGTTACTTTGGGACCTTTAAGAGAATATGATCCTATTTGGGGTCTTTTGGGACTTCTAGGATATTGTGGTCCTATTTGGGGTACTTTGGGACTTTTTGGGGCACATGGTCCCATTTCGGGGTTTCGGGACCTTTGGGAACATGATCCTACTTGGGGTACTTTAGGATATGTAAGGGGAAGATGGTCCTTTTTGGGGGGGTTTTGAGACATTTAGAGAAGATGGTCCTTTTTGGGGGGTTTTAGGACATTTAGAGAAGATGTTCCTTTTTGGGTGGTTTTGGGACATTTAGAGAAGATGGTTCTTTTTGGGGGGTTTTGAGACATTTAGAGAAGATGGTTCTTTTTGGGTCCCTGCGATGAGGTGGCGACTTGTCCAGGGTGTACCCTGCCTTCCGCCCGATTGTAGCTGAGATAGGCTCCAGCGCCCCCCGCGACCCCAAAGGGAATAAGCGGTAGAAAATGGATGGATGGATGGGTTCTTTTTGGGGGGTTTTGAGACATTTAGAGAAGATGGTCCTTTTGGGGAGGTTTTGGGACATTTAGAGAAGATGGTCCTTTTTGGGGGTTTTGGGACATTTAGAGAAGATGGTCCTTTTTGGGGGGTTTTGGGACATTTAGAGAAGATGGTCCTTTTTGGGGGGTTTTGAGACATTTAGAGAAGATGGTCCTTTTTGGGGGTTTTGGGACATTTAGAGAAAATGGTCCTTTTTGGGGGGTTTTGGGACATTTAGAGAAGATGGTCCTTTTTGGGGGGTTTTGAGACATTTAGAGAAGATGGTCCTTTTTGGGGGGTTTTAGGACATTTAGAGAAGATGTTCCTTTTTGGGTGGTTTTGGGACATTTAGAGAAGATGGTCCTTTTTGGGGGTTTTTGAGACATTTAGAGAAGATGGTCCTTTTTGGGGGGTTTTGGGACATTTAGAGAAGATGGTCCTTTTGGGGAGGTTTTGGGACATTTAGAGAAGATGGTCCTTTTTGGGGGGTTTTGGGACATTTAGAGAAGATGGTCCTTTTTGGGGGTTTTGGGACATTTAGAGAAGATGGTCCTTTTTGGGGGGTTTTGAGACATTTAGAGAAGATGGTCCTTTTTGGGGGGTTTTGGGACATTTAGAGAAGACGGTCCTTTTGGGGAGGTTTTGGGACATTTAGAGAAGATGGTCCTTTTTGGGGGTTTTGAAACATTTAGAGAAGATGGTCCTTTTAGGGGGGTTTTGAGACATTTAGAGAAGATGGTCCTTTTTGGGGGGTTTTGAGACATTTAGAGAAGATGGTCCTTTTTGGCGGGGTTTTGAGACATTTAGAGAAGATGGTCCTTTTTGGGGGTTTTTGAGACATTTAGAGAAGATGGTCCTTTTTGGGGGGTTTTGGGACATTTAGAGAAGATGGTCCTTTTTGGGGGGTTTTGAGACATTTAGAGAAGATGGTCCTTTTGGGGAGGTTTTGGGACATTTAGAGAAGACGGTCCTTTTGGGGAGGTTTTGGGACATTTAGAGAAGACGGTCCTTTTGGGGAGGTTTTGGGACATTTAGAGAAATGGTCCTTTTTGGGGGTTTTGGGACATTTAGAGAAGATGGTCCTTTTTGGGGGGGTTTGGGACATTTAGAGAAGATGGTCCTTTTTGGAGGGTTTTGAGACATTTAGAGAAGATGGTCCTTTTGGGGAGGTTTTGGGACATTTAGAGAAGACGGTCCTTTTGGGGAGGTTTTGGGACATTTAGAGAAATGGTCCTTTTTGGGGGTTTTGGGACATTTAGAGAAGATGGTCCTTTTTGGGGGGTTTTGGGACATTTAGAGAAGATGGTCCTTTTTGGGGGGTTTTGAGACATTTAGAGAAGATGGTCCTTTTTGGGGGTTTTGGGACATTTAGAGAAGATGGTCCTTTTTGGGGGGTTTTGAGACATTTAGAGAAGATGGTCCTTTTTGGGGGGTTTTGAGACATTTAAAGAAGATGGTCCTTTTGGGGAGGTTTTGGGAGATTTAGAGAAGACGGTCCTTTTGGGGAGGTTTTGGGACATTTAGAGAAATGGTCCTTTTTGGGGGGTTTTGAGACATTTAGAGAAGATGGTTCTTTTTGGGGGGGTTTGAGACATTTAGAGAAGATGGTCCTTTTTGGGGGGTTTTGAGACATTTAGAGAAGATGGTCCTTTTGGGGAGGTTTTGGGACATTTAGAGAAGACGGTCCTTTTGGGGAGGTTTTGGGACATTTAGAGAAATGGTCATTTTTGGGGGTTTTGGGACATTTAGAGAAGATGGTCCTTTTTGGGGGGTTTTGAGACATTTAGAGAAGATGGTCCTTTTGGGGAGGTTTTGGGACATTTAGAGAAGATGGTCCTTTTTGGGGGGTTTTGAGACATTTAGAGAAGATGGTCCTTTTGGGGGGGTTTGAGACATTTAGAGAAGATGGTCCTTTTTGGGGGGTTTTGAGACATTTAGAGAAGATGGTCCTTTTTGGGGGGTTTTGGGACATTTAGAGAAGATGGTCCTTTTTGGGGGTTTTGAAACATTTAGAGAAGATGGTCCTTTTTGGCGGGGTTTTGAGACATTTAGAGAAGATGGTCCTTTTTTCGGGATTTTGGGGATCTTTAGGGTAGATTGTCCTACTTGGATTACTTTGGAACCTTTAATTGTATATGGTCCTATGAGGGTTCTTTTGGGACCTGTAGGAGAATATGGTCCTATTTGGGGACCTTTTGGGGCCCAGGGTCAGATTTGGGTTTTTTAGGACCTTTGGGAACATAGCCCTACTTGGGGTACTTTGGGATCTTTAAGGGGAAGATTATTCTTTAGGGTTTTTGGGACCTTTTAGGGAAGGTGTTCCTATTAGTGGTATTTTGGGACAGTTAGGGGGAAGATGGTCCCTTTTGGTGGGTTTGTTTACATGCTTTTTTAAATTTATGTTCGCTATTTGGGCTTATTGGACCCTAATTAGAATAAAAACTAAGAATCATCTTTTGATATGATGTACTTAGTCCATAAGTACACACACGTGTACTTCATGTTTAGTGACATGCTAATTATAAATGATAAATGGGTTGTACTTGTATAGCGCTTTTCTACCTTTTAAGGTACTCAAAGCGCTTTGACACTACTTCCACATTTACCCATTCACACACACATTCACACACTGATGGAGGGAGCTGCCATGCAAGGCGCTAACCAGCACCCATCAGGAGCAAGGGTGAAGTGTCTTGCTCAGGACACAACGGACATGACGAGGTTGGTACTAGGTGGGGATTGAACCAGGGACCCTCGGGTTGCGCACGGCCACTCTCCCACTGCGCCACGCCGTCCCTTCTTACTTTTACACTTTTTTTTTCAAATTCCATTGTATGTTATACTCTTCTGACACCACCAGATAGCAGTGTAAGTGTCCACATAAGTGGCCGTAAGACCCCAATTCAGTAGTGTACACAATTTTGGAAATAAGAGCTAAAAGGTGCTGTCCACGCATGTGGCCACTAAGCCTAAAAAAAAATAAAAAAAATATGGTGAACCGGTACTTTTCAAACAGAGTATAGTACTGTTTTTGATTCATTAGTACCGCGATACTATACTAGTATTGGTATACCGTACAACCCTATTACCTAGGGGTAGTTTGGCTGAGTCCGGACTTGGTTGCAAGATTCGGTACCCATCAGTAGTCAGCATTTTGTCATTTTTGGATGAAGTAAAGTTTTGACCAGGACGCCGCCCGCTTACAAACGCCACTTACCAGCATCTGCCTTCCCGCCTGGCGCGGTCTGGCAGCAGAGCGAGGGTGCTCGTAGTAATAGTAAAACGAGTAGAGCGGAAGCGGCGAGTGGCGCGGCAACGCGGTCCGCGCCACAATCCCCTGACACCCAAACAGATCCGCCAGCACAATCCTGGCCCTTGTCGCTGACAGATTGGCGTGTGACGTTACGCCGCAGGAAGCCGCTCTACCTGACACGACGGACGTTCTGCAGCTCGTCGCGATGGATCGCCTTTCACATGCGGTCATAGCAATGTGGATTCTCTAAAGTCCTCAATTAGACCTTCTCTGCCCGCATGACATCACCCGGCCTGGACCAACCATGAGAACTTATTTGTTGACTTTGACAGCAGCTGAGTCGGACTGGCTTACTTTCACTTGTTGTATTTTCATGCTGTGATCTTTGGAGCGCCTCATTTGGAATGTCAGCGTCCAGCTCCAAGCCTCCGCCGCGCAGGTGTCCGTAGTTTGGCCCCGGGGCCGTTTGAGGCCTGCCTCACTGTCTAAAAAGGCTATCACATAAAAGAGCAAACAGGTGAAATGTAATGAGAAAAAATTGCAATGTTCACTAAAAAAAACGCAAGTTTTTTCCTTTAAAACTGTCATTGATCAAAAAATAATAATGAATCAAAATTAGCGTTGTTATGAATTATTGACTTATTGAAGGCTCCAACTACTTCACATCAAATATTCCACTTTGAAATATTTTGGGGGGTAAATATGGCACATTTTGTGCATTTGCCTTCAAAAAACATTTTTTTCTTTGACAAAAAGGGCAAAAAACTAATAAAATAAAACTGATAATGGACAGATATATAGATATTTAATTGTTCAAAGTAAGAAAAAAAATGGGACTTATTTTTAACATTTATTAGTGGGACCATTTTAGATCCTTGACAACTTTAGTAAGATTTTTTTTTAACTGTCTGTTAAATAAATAATAAAAATCACTGTCTAAAAAGGCTCTCACATAAAAGAGCAAACAGGTGAAATGTAATGAGAAAAAGTTGCAATGTTCACTAAAAAAAAAACACAAGTTTTTTCCTTTAAAACTGTCATTGATCAAAACATAATAATGAATCAAAATTAGCGTTGTTATGAGTTATTGACTTATTGAAGGCTCCAACTACTTCACATCAAATATTCCACTTTGAAGTATTTTGGGGGGTAAATATGGCACATTTTGTGCATTTGCATTAGAAAAACATTTTTTTCTTTGATAAAAAGGGCACAAAACAAATAAAATAAAACTGATAATGGACAGATATATAGATATTTAATTGTTCAAAGTAAGAAAAAAAATGGGACTTATTTTTAACATTTATGAGTGGGACCCTTTTAGATCCTTGACAACTTTAGTAAGATTTTTTTTAACGGTCTGTTAAATAAATAATAAAAATCACTGTCTAAAAAGGCTATCACATAAAAGAGCAAACAGGTGAAATGTAATGAGAAAAAGTTGCAATGTTCACTAAAAAAAACACAAGTTTTTTCCTTTAAAACTGTCATTGATCAAAAAATAATAATGAATCAAAATTAGCGTTGTTATGAATTATTGACTTATTGAAGGCTCCAACTACTTCACATCAAATATTCCACTTTGAAGTATTTTGGGGGGTAAATATGGCACATTTTGTGCATTTGCCTTCAAAAAACATTTTTTTCTTTGACAAAAAGGGCAAAAAACTAATAAAATAAAACTGATAATGGACAGATATATAGATATTTAATTGTTCAAAGTAAGAAAAAAAATGGGACTTATTTTTAACATTTATGAGTGGGACCCTTTTAGATCCTTGACAACTTTAGTAAGATTTTTTTTTAACTGTCTGTTAAATAAATAATAAAAATCACTGTCTAAAAAGGCTATCACATAAAAGAGCAAACAGGTGAAATGTAATGAGAAAAAGTTGCAATGTTCACTAAAAAAAACCACAAGTTTTTTCCTTTAAAACTGTCATTGATCAAAAAATAATAATGAATCAAAATTAGCGTTGTTATGAGTTATTGACTTATTGAAGGCTCCAACTACTTCACATCAAATATTCCACTTTGAAATATTTTGGGGGGTAAATATGGCACATTTTGTGCATTTGCCTTCAAAAAACATTTTTTTCTTTGACAAAAATGGCAAAAAACAAATAAAATAAAACTGATAATGGACATATATATAGATATTTAATTGTTCAAAGTAAGAAAAAAAATGGGACTTATTTTTAACATTTATGAGTGGGACCCTTTTAGATCCTTGACACCTTTAATAAGATTTTTTTTAACTGTCTGTTAAATAAATAATAAAAATCACTGTCTAAAAAGGCTATCACATAAAAGAGCAAACAGGTGAAATGTAATGAGAAAAAGTTGCAATGTTCACTAAAAAAAACGCACGTTTTTTCCTTTAAAACTGTCATTGATCAAAAAATAATAATGAATCAAAATTGGGGTCGTTATGAATTATTGACTTATTGAAGGCTCCAACTACTTCACATCAAATATTCCACTATTTTGGGGGGTAAATATGGCACATTTTGTGCATTTGCCTTCGAAAAACATTTTTTTCTTTGACAAAAAGGGCAAAAAACAAATAAAATAAAACTGATAATGGACAGATATATAGATATTTAATTGTTCAAAGTAAGAAAAGAAAATGGGACTTATTTTTAACATTTATGAGTGGGGCCCTTTTAGATCCTTGACAACTTTAGTAAGATTTTTTTTAACCGTCTGTTAAATAAATAATAAAAATCACTGTCTAAAAAGGCTGTCACATAAAAGAGCAAACAGGTGAAATGTAATGAGAAAAAGTTGCAATGTTCACTAAAAAAAACGCAAGTTTTTTCCTTTAAAACTGTCATTGATCAAAAAATAATAATGAATCAAAATTAGCGTTGTTATGAATTATTGACTTATTGAAGGCTCCAACTACTTCACATCAAATATTCCACTTTGAAGTATTTTGGGGGGTAAATATTGCACATTTTGTGCATTTGCATTAGAAAAACATGTTTTTCTTTGACAAAAAGGGCAAAAAACTAATAAAATAAAACTGATAATGGACAGATATATAGATATTTAATTGTTCAAAGTAAGAAAAAAAATGGGACTTATTTTTAACATTTATGAGTGGGGCCCTTTTAGATCCTTGACAACTTTAGTAAGATTTTTTTTAACTGTCTGTTAAATAAATAATAAAAATCACTGTCTAAAAAGGCTATCACATAAAAGAGCAAACAGGTGAAATGTAATGAGAAAAAGTTGCAATGTTCACTAAAAAAACGCAAGTTTTTTCCTTTAAAACTGTCATTGATCAAAAAATAATAATGAATCAAAATTAGCGTTGTTATGAATTATTGACTTATTGAAGGCTCCAACTACTTCACATCAAATATTCCACTATTTTGGGGGGTAAATATGGCACATTTTGTGCATTTGCCTTCAAAAAACATTTTTTTCTTTGACAAAAAGGGCAAAAAACAAATAAAATAAAACTGATAATGGACATATATATACATATTTAATTGTTCAAAGTATGAAAAAAAATGGGACTTATTTTTAACATTTATGAGTGGGACCCTTTAAGATCCTTGACAACTTTAGTAAGATTTCTTTTAACTGTCTGTTAAATAAATAATAAAAATCACTGTCTAAAAAGGCTATCACATAAAAGAGCAAACAGGTGAAATGTAATGAGAAAAAGTTGCAATGTTCACTAAAATAACGCAAGTTTTGTCCTTTAAAACTGTCATTGATCAACAAATAATAATGAATCAAAATTAGCATTGTTATGAATTATTGACTTATTGAAGGCTCCAACTACTTCACATCAAATATTCCACTTTGAAGTATTTTGGGGGGTAAATATGGCACATTTTGTGCATTTGCATTAGAAAAACATGTTTTTCTTTGACAAAAAGGGCAAAAAACAAATAAAATAAAACTGATAATGGACAGATATATAGATATTTAATTGTTCAAAGTAAGAAAAAAAATGGGACTTATTTTTAACATTTATGAGTGGGACCCTTTTAGATCCTTGAGAACTTTAGTAAGATTTTTTTTAACTGTCTGTTAAATAAATAATAAAAATCACTGTCTAAAAAGGCTATCACATAAAAGAGCAAACAGGTGAAATGTAATGAGAAAAAGTTGCAATGTTCACTAAAAAAACGCACGTTTTTTCCTTTAAAACTGTCATTGATCAAAAAATAATAATGAATCAAAATTAGGGTCGTTATGAATTATTGACTTATTGAAGGCTCCAACTACTTCACATCAAATATTCCACTATTTTGGGGGGTAAATATGGCACATTTTGTGCATTTGCCTTCAAAAAACATTTTTTTGTTTGACAAAAAGTGCAAAAAACAAATAAAATAAAACTGATAATGGACAGATATATAGATATTTAATTGTTCAAAGTAAGAAAAAAAATGGGACTTATTTTTAACATTTATGAGTGGGACCCTTTTAGATCCTTGACAACTTTAGTAAGATTTTTTTTAATTGTCTGTTAAATAAATAATAAAAATCACTGTCTAAAAAGGCTATCACATAAAAGAGCAAAAAGGTGAAATGTAATGAGAAAAAGTTGCAATGTTCACTAAAAAAACGCACGTTTTTTCCTTTAAAACTGTCATTGATCAAAAAATAATAATGAATCAAAATTGGGGTCGTTATGAATTATTGACTTATTGAAGGCTCCAACTACTTCACATCAAATATTCCACTATTTTGGGGTTAAATATGGCACATTTTGTGCATTTGCTTTAGAAAACATTTTTTTCTTTGATAAAAAGGGCAAAAAACAAATAAAATAAAACTGATAATGGACAGATATATAGATATTTAATTGTTCAAAGTAAGAAAAAAATAGGACTTATTTTTAACATTTATGAGTAGGACCCTTTTAGATCCTTGACAACTTTAGTAAGATTTTTTGTTAACTGTCTGTTAAATAAATAATAAAAATCACTGTCTAAAAAGGCTATCACATAAAAGAGCAAACAGGTGAAATGTAATGAGAAAAAGTTGCAATGTTCACTAAAAAAACGCAAGTTTTTTCCTTTAAAACTGTCATTGATCAAAAAATAATAATGAATCAAAATTAGCGTTGTTATGAATTATTGACTTATTGAAGGCTCCAACTACTTCACATCAAATATTCCACTTTGAAATATTTTGGGGGGTAAATATGGCACATTTTGTGCATTTGCCTTCGAAAAACATTTTTTTCTTTGACAAAAAGGGCAAAAAACAAATAAAATAAAACTGATAATGGACAGATATATAGATATTTAATTGTTCAAAGTAAGAAAAAAAATGGGACTTATTTTTAACATTTATGAGTGGGACCCTTTTAGATCCTTGACAACTTTAGTAAGATTTTTTTTTAACTGTCTGTTAAATAAATAATAAAAATCACTGTCTAAAAAGGCTATCACATAAAAGAGCAAACAGGTGAAATGTAATGAGAAAAAGTTGCAATGTTCACTAAAAAAAACGCAAGTTTTTTCCTTTAAAACTGTCATTGATCAAAAAATAATAATGAATCAAAATTAGTGTCGTTATGAATTATTGACTTATTGAAGGCTCCAACTACTTCACATCAAATATTCCAATTTTATAGTATTTTGGGGGGTAAATATGGCACATTTTGTGCATTTGCCTTCAAAAAACATTTTTTTCTTTGACAAAAAGGGCAAAAAACTAATAAAATAAAACTGATAATGGACAGATATATAGATATTTAATTGTTCAAAGTAAGAAAAAAAATGGGACTTATTTTTAACATTTATGAGTGGGGCCCTTTTAGATCCTTGACAACTTTAGTAAGATTTTTTTTTAACTGTCTGTTAAATAAATAATAAAAATCACTGTCTAAAAAGGCTATCACATAAAAGAGCAAACAGGTGAAATGTAATGAGAAAAAGTTGCAATGTTCACTAAAAAAAAACACAAGTTTTTTTCCTTTAAAACTGTCATTGATCAAAAAATAATAATGAATCAAAATTGGGGTCGTTATGAATTATTGACTTATTGAAGGCTCCAACTACTTCACATCAAATATTCCACTTTGAAGTATTTTGGGGGGTAAATATGGCATATTTTGTGCATTTGCCTTCAAAAAACATTTTTTTCTTTGACAAAAAGGGCAAAAAACAAATAAAATAAAACTGATAATGGACATATATATAGATATTTAATTGTTCAAAGTAAGAAAAAAAATGGGACTTATTTTTAACATTTATGAGTGGGACCCTTTTAGATCCTTGACAACTTTAGTAAGATTTTTTTTTAACTGTCTGTTAAATAAATAATAAAAATCACTGTCTAAAAAGGCTATCACATAAAAGAGCAAACAGGTGAAATGTAATGAGAAAAAGTTGCAATGTTCACTAAAAAAACGCAAGTTTTTTCCTTTAAAACTGTCATTGATCAAAAAATAATAATGAATCAAAATTGGGGTCGTTATGAATTATTGACTTATTGAAGGCTCCAACTACTTCACATCAAATATTCCACTATTTTGGGGTTAAATATGGCACATTTTGTGCATTTGCTTTAGAAAACATTTTTTTCTTTGATAAAAAGGGCAAAAAACAAATAAAATAAAACTGATAATGGACAGATATATAGATATTTAATTGTTCAAAGTAAGAAAAAAATAGGACTTATTTTTAACATTTATGAGTGGGACCCTTTTACATCCTTGACAACTTTAGTAAGATTTTTTTTTAACTGTCTGTTAAATAAATAATAAAAATCACTGTCTAAAAAGGCTATCACATAAAACAGCAAACAGGTGAAATGTAATGAGAAAAAGTTGCAATGTTCACTAAAAAAAACACAAGTTTTTTCCTTTAAAACTGTCATTGATCAAAAAATAATAATGAATCAAAATTAGCGTTGTTATGAATTATTGACTTATTGAAGGCTCCAACTACTTCACATCAAATATTCCACTTTGAAGTATTTTGGGGGGTAAATATTGCACATTTTGTGCATTTGCCTTAGAAAAACATTTTTTTCTTTGATAAAAAGGGCAAAAAACAAATAAAATAAAACTGATAATGGACAGATATATAGATATTTAATTGTTCAAAGTAAGAAAAAAAATGGGCCTTATTTTTAACATTTATGAGTGGGATCCTTTTAGATCCTTGACAACTTTAGTAAGATTTTTTTTAACTGTCTGTTAGATAAATAATAAGAATCACTGTCTAAAAAGGCTATCACATAAAAGAGCAAACAGGTGAAATGTAATGAGAAAAAGTTGCAATGTTCACTAAAAAAAAAAAAAAAAAAAAAATTCCTTTAAAACTGTCATTGATCAAAAGATAATAATGAATCAAAATTAGTGTCGTTATGAATTATTGACTTATTGAAGGCTCCAACTACTTCACATCAAATATTCCACTTTGAAATATTTTGGGGGTAAATATGGCATATTTTGTGCATTTGCCTTAGAAAAACATTTTTTTCTTTGATAAAAAGGGCAAAAAACAAATAAAATAAAACTGATAATGGACAGATATATAGATATTTAATTGTTCAAAGTAAGAAAAAAAAAAAGGGACTTATTTTTAACATTTATGAGTGGGACCCTTTTAGATCCTTGACAACTTTAGTAAGATTTTTTTTAACTGTCTGTTAAATAATAAAAATCACTGTCTACAAAGGCTATCACATAAAAGAGCAAACAGGTGAAATGTAATGAGAAAAAGTTGCAATGTTCACTAAAAAAATGCACGTTTTTTCCTTTAAAACTGTCATTGATCAAAAAATAATAATGAATCAAAATTGGGGTCGTTATGAATTATTGACTTATTGAAGGCTCCAACTACTTCACATCAAATATTCCACTTTGAAGTATTTTGGGGGGTAAATATGGCACATTTTGTGCATTTGCATTAGAAAAACATGTTTTTCTTTGACAAAAAGGGCAAAAAACAAATAAAATAAAACCGATAATGGACAGATATATAGATATTTAATTGTTCAAAGTAAGAAAAAAAATGGGACTTATTTTTAACATTTATGAGTGGGACCCTTTTAGATCCTTGACAACTTTAGTAAGATTTTTTTTAACTGTCTGTTAAATAAATAATAAAAATCACTGTCTAAAAAGGCTATCACATAAAAGAGCAAACAGGTGAAATGTAATGAGAAAAAGTTGCAATGTTCACTAAAAAAAACACAGGTTTTTTCCTTTTAAAACTGTCATTGATCAAAAAATAATAATGAATCAAAATTGGGGTCGTTATGAATTATTGACTTATTGAAGGCTCCAACTACTTCACATCAAATATTCCACTATTTTGGGGGTAAATATTGCACATTTTGTGCATTTGCATTAGAAAAACATGTTTTTCTTTGACAAAAGGGCAAAAAACAAATAAAATAAAACTGATAATGGACAGATATATAGATATTTAATTGTTCAAAGTAAGAAAAAAAATGGGACTTATTTTTAACATTTATGAGTGGGACCCTTTTAGATCCTTGACAACTTTAGTAAGATTTTTTTTAACTGTCTGTTAAATAAATAATAAAAATCACTGTCTAAAAAGGCTATCACATAAAAGAGCAAACAGGTGAAATGTAATGAGAAAAAGTTGCAATGTTCACTAAAAAAAACGCAAGTTTTTTCCTTTAAAACTGTCATTGATCAAAAAATAATAATGAATCAAAATTGGGGTCGTTATGAATTATTGACTTATTGAAGGCTCCAACTACTTCACATCAAATATTCCACTTTGAAGTATTTTGGGGGGTAAATATGGCACATTTTGTGCATTTGCCTTCAAAAAACATTTTTTTCTTTGACAAAAAGGGCAAAAAACAAATAAAATAAAACTGATAATGGACAGATATATAGATATTTAATTGTTCAAAGTAAGAAAAAAAAATGGGACTTATTTTTAACATTTATGAGTGGGACCCTTTTAGATCCTTGACAACTTTAGTAAGATTTTTTTTTAACTGTCTATTAAATAAATAATAAAAATCACTGTCTAAAAAGGCTATCACATAAAAGAGCAAACAGGTGAAATGTAATGAGAAAAAGTTGCAATGTTCACTAAAAAAAACGCAAGTTTTTTCCTTTAAAACTGTCATTGATCAAAAAATAATAATGAATCAAAATTAGTGTCGTTATGAATTATTGACTTATTGAAGTCTCCAACTACTTCACATCAAATATTCCACTTTGAAGTATTTTGGGGGGTAAATATGGCACATTTTGTGCATTTGCCTTCAAAAAACATTTTTTTCTTTGACAAAAAGGGCAAAAAACAAATAAAATAAAACTGATAATGGACAGATATATAGATATTTAATTGTTCAAAGTAAGAAAAAAAAATGGGACTTATTTTTAACATTTATGAGTGGGACCCTTTTAGATCCTTGACAACTTTAGTAAGATTTTTGTTAACTGTCTGTTAAATAAATAATAAAAATCACTGTCTAAAAAGGCTATCACATAAAAGAGCAAACAGGTGAAATGTAATGAGAAAAAGTTGCAATGTTCACTAAAAAAACGCAAGTTTTTTCCTTTAAAACTGTCATTGATCAAAAAATAATAATGAATCAAAATTGGGGTCGTTATGAATTATTGACTTATTGAAGGCTCCAACTACTTCACATCAAATATTCCACTTTGAAATATTTTGGGGGGTAAATATGGCATATTTTGTGCATTTGCCTTAGAAAAAAAATTTTTTTCTTTGATAAAAAGGGCAAAAAACAAATACAATAAAACTGATCATGCACAGATATATAGATATTTAATTGTTCAAAGTAAGAAAAGAAAAAGGGACTTATTTTTAACATTTATGAGTGGGACCCTTTTAGATCCTTGACAACTTTAGTAAGATTTTTTTTAACTGTCTGTTAAATAAATAATAAAAATCACTGTCTAAAAAGGCTATCACATAAAAGAGCAAACAGGTGAAATGTAATGAGAAAAAGTTGCAATGTTCACTAAAAAAACACAAGTTTTTTCCTTTAAAACTGTCATTGATCAAAAAATAATAATGAATCAAAATTAGCGTTGTTATGAATTATTGACTTATTGAAGGCTCCAACTACTTCACATCAAATATTCCACTTTGAAGTATTTTGGGGGGTAAATATTGCACATTTTGTGCATTTGCCTTAGAAATTTTTATTTTTCTTTGACAAAAAGGGCAAAAAACAAATAAAATAAAACTGATAATGGACAGATATATAGATATTTAATTGTTCAAAGTAAGAAAAAAAAATGGGACTTATTTTTAACATTTATGAGTGGGACCCTTTTAGATCCTTGACAACTTTAGTAAGATTTTTTTTTAACTGTCTGTTAAATAAATAATAAAAATCACTGTCTAAAAAGGCTATCACATAAAAGAGCAAACAGGTGAAATGTAATGAGAAAAAGTTGCAATGTTCACTAAAAAAACGCACGTTTTTTCCTTTAAAACTGTCATTGATCAAAAAATAATAATGAATCAAAATTAGGGTCGTTATGAATTATTGACTTATTGAAGGCTCCAACTACTTCACATCAAATATTCCACTTTGAAGTATTTTGGGGGGTAAATATGGCACATTTTGTGCATTTGCCTTAGACATTTTTTTTTTTCTTTGACAAAAAGGACAAAAAACAAATAAAATAAAACTGATAATGGACAGATATATAGATATTTAATTGTTCAAAGTAAGAAAAAAAAAAGGGCCTCATTTTTAACATTTATGAGTGGGACCCTTTTAGATCCTTGACAACTTTAGTAAGATTTTTTTTAACTGTCTGTTAAATAAATAATAAAAATCACTGTCTAAAAAGGCTATCACATAAAAGAGCAAACAGGTGAAATGTAATGAGAAAAAGTTGCAATGTTCACTAAAAAAACGCAAGTTTTTTTCCTTTAAAACTGTCATTGATCAAAAAATAATAATGAATCAAAATTATCGTCGTTATGAATTATTGACTTATTGAAGGTTCCAAATACTTCACATCAAATATTCCACTTTGAAGTATTTTGGGGGTAAATATTGCACATTTTGTGCATTTGCATTAGAAAAACATGTTTTTCTTTGATAAAAAGGGCAAAAAACAAATAAAATAAAACTGATAATGGACAGATATATAGATATTTAATTGTTCAAAGTAAGAAAAAAAAAGGGACTTATTTTTAACATTTATGAGTGGGACCCTTTTAGATCCTTGACAACTTTAGTAAGATTTTTTTTTAACTGTCTGTTAAATAAATAATAAAAATCACTGTCTCAAAAGGCTATCACATAAAAGAGCAAACAGGTGAAATGTAATGAGAAAAAGTTGCAATGTTCACTAAAAAAACGCAAGTTTTTTCCTTTAAAACTGTCATTGATTAAAAAATAATAATGAATCAAAATTGGGGTCGTTATGAATTATTGACTTATTAAAGGCTCCAACTACTTCACATCAAATATTCCACTTTGAAGTATTTTGGGGGGTAAATATTGCACATTTTGTGCATTTGCCTTCGAAAAACATTTTTTTCTTTGACAAAAAGTGCAAAAAACAAATACAATAAAACTGATAATGGACAGATATATAGATATTTAATTGTTCAAAGTAAGAAAAAAAAGGGACTTATTTTTAACATTTATGAGTGGGACCCTTTTAGATCCTTGACAACTTTAGTAAGATTTTTGTTAACTGTCTGTTAAATAAATAATAAAAATCACTGTCTAAAAAGGCTATCACATAAAAGAGCAAACAGGTGAAATGTAATGAGAAAAAGTTGCAATGTTCACTAAAAAAAAACGCAAGTTTTTTCCTTTAAAACTGTCATTGATCAAAAAATAATAATGAATCAAAATTGGGGTCGTTATGAATTATTGACTTATTGAAGGCTCCAGCTACTTCACATCAAATATTCCACTTTGAAGTATTTTGGGGGGTAAATACGGCACATTTTGTGCATTTGCCTTAGAAAAACATTTTTTTCTTTGACAAAAAAGGCAAAAAACTAATAAAATAAAACTGATAATGGACAGATATATAGATATTTAATTGTTCAAAGTAAGAAAAAAATGGGACTTATTTTTAACATTTATGAGTGGGACCCTTTTAGATCCTTGACAACTTTAGTAAGATTTTTTTTAACTGTCTGTTAAATAAATAATAAAAATCACTGTCTAAAAAGGCTATCACATAAAAGAGCAAACAGGTGAAATGTAATGAGAAAAAGTTGCAATGTTCACTAAAAAAACGCAAGTTTTTTCCTTTAAAACTGTCATTGATCAAAAAATAATAATGAATCAAAATTATCGTCGTTATGAATTATTGACTTATTGAAGGCTCCAACTACTTCACATCAAATATTCCACTTTGAAATATTTTGGGGGGTAAATATGGCATATTTTGTGCATTTGCCTTAGAAAAACATGTTTTTCTTTGACAAAAAGGGCAAAAAACAAATAAAATAAAACTGATAATGGACAGATATATAGATATTTAATCGTTCAAAGTAAGAAAAAAAATGGGACTTATTTTTAACATTTATGAGTGGGGCCCTTTTAGATCCTTGACAACTTTAGTAAGATTTTTTTTAACTGTCTGTTAAATAAATAATAAAAATCACTGTCTAAAAAGGCTATCACATAAAAGAGCAAACAGGTGAAATGTAATGAGAAAAAGTTGCAATGTTCACTAAAAACAACGCAAGTTTTTTCCTTTAAAACTGTCATTGATCAAAAAATAATAATGAATCAAAATTAGCGTTGTTATGAATTATTGACTTATTGAAGGCTCCAACTACTTCACATCAAATATTCCACTTTGAAGTATTTTGGGGGGTAAATATGGCACATTTTGTGCATTTGCCTTCAAAAAACATTTTTTTCTTTGACAAAAAGGGCAAAAAACAAATAAAATAAAACTGATAATGGACAGATATATTGATATTTAATTGTTCAAAGTAAGAAAAAAAATGGGACTTATTTTTAACATTTATGAGTGGGACCCTTTTAGATCCTTGACAACTTTAGTAAGATTTTTGTTAACTGTCTGTTAAATAAATAATAAAAATCACTGTCTAAAAAGGCTATCACATAAAAGAGCAAACCGGTGAAATGTAATGAGAAAAAGTTGCAATGTTCACTAAAAAAAACTAAAAAATGTTCCTTTAAAACTGTCATTGATCAAAAAATAATAATGAATCAAAATTAGCGTTGTTATGAATTATTGACTTATTGAAGGCTCCAACTACTTCACATCAAATATTCCACTTTGAAGTATTTTGGGGGGTAAATATGGCACATTTTGTGCATTTGCCTTCAAAAAACATTTTTTTCTTTGACAAAAAGGGCAAAAAACAAATAAAATAAAACTGATAATGGACAGATATATTGATATTTAATTGTTCAAAGTAAGAAAAAAAAATGGGACTTATTTTTAACATTTATGAGTGGGACCCTTTTAGATCCTTGACAACTTTAATAAGACTTTTTTTTAACTGTCTGTTAAATAAATAATAAAAATCACTGTCTAAAAAGGCTATCACATAAAAGAGCAAACAGGTGAAATGTAATGAGAAAAAGTTGCAATGTTCACTAAAAAACGTAAGTTTTGTCTTTTAAAACTGTCATTGATCAAAAAATAATAATGAATCAAAATTGGGGTCGTTATGAATTATTGACTTATTGAAGGCTCCAACTACTTCACATCAAATATTCCACTTTGAAGTATTTTGGGGGGTAAATATGGCATATTTTGTGCATTTGCCTTCAAAAAACATTTTTTTCTTTGACAAAAAGGGCAAAAAACAAATAAAATAAAACTGATAATGGACATATATATAGATATTTAATTGTTCAAAGTAAGAAAAAAAATGGGACTTATTTTTAACATTTATGAGTGGGACCCTTTTAGATCCTTGACAACTTTAGTAAGATTTTTTTTTAACTGTCTGTTAAATAAATAATAAAAATCACTGTCTAAAAAGGCTATCACATAAAAGAGCAAACAGGTGAAATGTAATGAGAAAAAGTTGCAATGTTCACTAAAAAAACGCAAGTTTTTTCCTTTAAAACTGTCATTGATCAAAAAATAATAATGAATCAAAATTGGGGTCGTTATGAATTATTGACTTATTGAAGGCTCCAACTACTTCACATCAAATATTCCACTATTTTGGGGTTAAATATGGCACATTTTGTGCATTTGCTTTAGAAAACATTTTTTTCTTTGATAAAAAGGGCAAAAAACAAATAAAATAAAACTGATAATGGACAGATATATAGATATTTAATTGTTCAAAGTAAGAAAAAAATAGGACTTATTTTTAACATTTATGAGTGGGACCCTTTTACATCCTTGACAACTTTAGTAAGATTTTTTTTTAACTGTCTGTTAAATAAATAATAAAAATCACTGTCTAAAAAGGCTATCACATAAAACAGCAAACAGGTGAAATGTAATGAGAAAAAGTTGCAATGTTCACTAAAAAAAACACAAGTTTTTTCCTTTAAAACTGTCATTGATCAAAAAATAATAATGAATCAAAATTAGCGTTGTTATGAATTATTGACTTATTGAAGGCTCCAACTACTTCACATCAAATATTCCACTTTGAAGTATTTTGGGGGGTAAATATTGCACATTTTGTGCATTTGCCTTAGAAAAACATTTTTTTCTTTGATAAAAAGGGCAAAAAACAAATAAAATAAAACTGATAATGGACAGATATATAGATATTTAATTGTTCAAAGTAAGAAAAAAAATGGGCCTTATTTTTAACATTTATGAGTGGGATCCTTTTAGATCCTTGACAACTTTAGTAAGATTTTTTTTAACTGTCTGTTAGATAAATAATAAGAATCACTGTCTAAAAAGGCTATCACATAAAAGAGCAAACAGGTGAAATGTAATGAGAAAAAGTTGCAATGTTCACTAAAAAAAAAAAAAAAAAAAAAATTCCTTTAAAACTGTCATTGATCAAAAGATAATAATGAATCAAAATTAGTGTCGTTATGAATTATTGACTTATTGAAGGCTCCAACTACTTCACATCAAATATTCCACTTTGAAATATTTTGGGGGTAAATATGGCATATTTTGTGCATTTGCCTTAGAAAAACATTTTTTTCTTTGATAAAAAGGGCAAAAAACAAATAAAATAAAACTGATAATGGACAGATATATAGATATTTAATTGTTCAAAGTAAGAAAAAAAAAAAGGGACTTATTTTTAACATTTATGAGTGGGACCCTTTTAGATCCTTGACAACTTTAGTAAGATTTTTTTTAACTGTCTGTTAAATAATAAAAATCACTGTCTACAAAGGCTATCACATAAAAGAGCAAACAGGTGAAATGTAATGAGAAAAAGTTGCAATGTTCACTAAAAAAATGCACGTTTTTTCCTTTAAAACTGTCATTGATCAAAAAATAATAATGAATCAAAATTGGGGTCGTTATGAATTATTGACTTATTGAAGGCTCCAACTACTTCACATCAAATATTCCACTTTGAAGTATTTTGGGGGGTAAATATGGCACATTTTGTGCATTTGCATTAGAAAAACATGTTTTTCTTTGACAAAAAGGGCAAAAAACAAATAAAATAAAACCGATAATGGACAGATATATAGATATTTAATTGTTCAAAGTAAGAAAAAAAATGGGACTTATTTTTAACATTTATGAGTGGGACCCTTTTAGATCCTTGACAACTTTAGTAAGATTTTTTTTAACTGTCTGTTAAATAAATAATAAAAATCACTGTCTAAAAAGGCTATCACATAAAAGAGCAAACAGGTGAAATGTAATGAGAAAAAGTTGCAATGTTCACTAAAAAAAACACAGGTTTTTTCCTTTTAAAACTGTCATTGATCAAAAAATAATAATGAATCAAAATTGGGGTCGTTATGAATTATTGACTTATTGAAGGCTCCAACTACTTCACATCAAATATTCCACTATTTTGGGGGTAAATATTGCACATTTTGTGCATTTGCATTAGAAAAACATGTTTTTCTTTGACAAAAGGGCAAAAAACAAATAAAATAAAACTGATAATGGACAGATATATAGATATTTAATTGTTCAAAGTAAGAAAAAAAATGGGACTTATTTTTAACATTTATGAGTGGGACCCTTTTAGATCCTTGACAACTTTAGTAAGATTTTTTTTAACTGTCTGTTAAATAAATAATAAAAATCACTGTCTAAAAAGGCTATCACATAAAAGAGCAAACAGGTGAAATGTAATGAGAAAAAGTTGCAATGTTCACTAAAAAAACGCAAGTTTTTTCCTTTAAAACTGTCATTGATCAAAAAATAATAATGAATCAAAATTAGCGTTGTTATGAATTATTGACTTATTGAAGGCTCCAACTACTTCACATCAAATATTCCACTTTGAAGTATTTTGGGGGGTAAATATTGCACATTTTGTGCTTTTTCTTTAAGAAAAACATGTTTTTCTTTGACAAAAAGGGCAAAAAACAAATAAAATAAAACTGATAATGGACAGATATATAGATATTTAATTGTTCAAAGTAAGGAAAAAAAATGGGACTTATTTTTAACATTTATGAGTGGGGCCCTTTTAGATCCTTGACAACTTTAGTAAGATTTTTTTTTAACTGTCTGTTAAATAAATAATAAAAATCACTGTCTAAAAAGGCTATCACATAAAAGAGCAAACAGGTGAAATGTAATGAGAAAAAGTTGCAATGTTCACTAAAAAAAACGCAAGTTTTTTCCTTTAAAACTGTCATTGATCAAAAAATAATAATGAATCAAAATTGGGGTCGTTATGAATTATTGACTTATTGAAGGCTCCAACTACTTCACATCAAATATTCCACTTTGAAGTATTTTGGGGGGTAAATATGGCACATTTTGTGCATTTGCCTTCAAAAAACATTTTTTTCTTTGACAAAAAGGGCAAAAAACAAATAAAATAAAACTGATAATGGACAGATATATAGATATTTAATTGTTCAAAGTAAGAAAAAAAAATGGGACTTATTTTTAACATTTATGAGTGGGACCCTTTTAGATCCTTGACAACTTTAGTAAGATTTTTTTTAACTGTCTGTTAAATAAATAATAAAAATCACTGTCTAAAAAGGCTATCACATAAAAGAGCAAACAGGTGAAATGTAATTAGAAAAAGTTGCAATGTTCACTAAAAAAAACGCAAGTTTTTTCCTTTAAAACTGTCATTGATCAAAAAATAATAATGAATCAAAATTAGTGTCCTTATGAATTATTGACTTATTGAAGGCTCCAACTACTTCACATCAAATATTTTTTGGGGGGTAAATATTGCACATTTTGTGCATTTGCATTAGAAAAACATGTTTTTCTTTGACAAAAAGGGCAAAAAACAAATAAAATAAAACTGATAATGGACATATATATAGATATTTAATTGTTCAAAGTAAGAAAAAAAATGGGACTTATTTTTAACATTTATGAGTGGGACCCTTTTAGATCCTTGACAACTTTAGTAAGATTTTTTTTTAACTGTCTGTTAAATAAATAATAAAAATCACTGTCTAAAAAGGCTATCACATAAAAGAGCAAACAGGTGAAATGTAATGAGAAAAAGTTGCAATGTTCACTAAAAAAACGCAAGTTTTTTCCTTTAAAACTGTCATTGATCAAAAAATAATAATGAATCAAAATTAGCGTTGTTATGAATTATTGACTTATTGAAGGCTCCAACTACTTCACATCAAATATTCCACTTTGAAATATTTTGGGGGGTAAATATGGCACATTTTGTGCATTTGCCTTAGAATTTTTTTTTTTCTTTGACAAAAAGGGCAAAAAACAAATAAAATAAAACTGACAATGGACAGATATATATATATTTAATTGTTCAAAGTAAGAAAAAAATGGGTCTTATTTTTAACATTTATGAGTGGGACCCTTTTAGATCCTTGACAACTTTAGTAAGATTTTTTTTTAACTGTCTGTTAAATAAATAATAAAAATCACTGTCTAAAAAGGCTATCACATAAAAGAGCAAACAGGTGAAATGTAATGAGAAAAAGTTGCAATGTTCACTAAAAAAAACGCAAGTTTTTTCCTTTAAAACTGTCATTGATCAAAAAATAATAATGAATCAAAATTGGGGTCGTTATGAATGATTGACTTATTGAAGGCTCCAACTACTTCACATCAAATATTCCACTTTGAAGTATTTTGGGGGGTAAATATGGCACATTTTGTGCATTTGCCTTAGAAAAACATTTTTTTCTTTGACAAAAAGGGCAAAAAACAAATAAAATAAAACTGATAATGGACAGATATATAGATATTTAATTGTTCAAAGTAAGAAAAAAAAATGGGACTTATTTTTAACATTTATGAGTGGGACCCTTTTAGATCCTTGACAACTTTAGTAAGATTTTTTTTAACTGTCTGTTAAATAAATAATAAAAATCACTGTCTAAAAAGGCTATCACATAAAAGAGCAAACAGGTGAAATGTAATTAGAAAAAGTTGCAATGTTCACTAAAAAAAACGCAAGTTTTTTCCTTTAAAACTGTCATTGATCAAAAAATAATAATGAATCAAAATTAGTGTCCTTATGAATTATTGACTTATTGAAGGCTCCAACTACTTCACATCAAATATTTTTTGGGGGGTAAATATTGCACATTTTGTGCATTTGCATTAGAAAAACATGTTTTTCTTTGACAAAAAGGGCAAAAAACAAATAAAATAAAACTGATAATGGACATATATATAGATATTTAATTGTTCAAAGTAAGAAAAAAAATGGGACTTATTTTTAACATTTATGAGTGGGACCCTTTTAGATCCTTGACAACTTTAGTAAGATTTTTTTTTAACTGTCTGTTAAATAAATAATAAAAATCACTGTCTAAAAAGGCTATCACATAAAAGAGCAAACAGGTGAAATGTAATGAGAAAAAGTTGCAATGTTCACTAAAAAAACGCAAGTTTTTTCCTTTAAAACTGTCATTGATCAAAAAATAATAATGAATCAAAATTAGCGTTGTTATGAATTATTGACTTATTGAAGGCTCCAACTACTTCACATCAAATATTCCACTTTGAAATATTTTGGGGGGTAAATATGGCACATTTTGTGCATTTGCCTTAGAATTTTTTTTTTTCTTTGACAAAAAGGGCAAAAAACAAATAAAATAAAACTGACAATGGACAGATATATATATATTTAATTGTTCAAAGTAAGAAAAAAATGGGTCTTATTTTTAACATTTATGAGTGGGACCCTTTTAGATCCTTGACAACTTTAGTAAGATTTTTTTTTAACTGTCTGTTAAATAAATAATAAAAATCACTGTCTAAAAAGGCTATCACATAAAAGAGCAAACAGGTGAAATGTAATGAGAAAAAGTTGCAATGTTCACTAAAAAAACGCAAGTTTTTTCCTTTAAAACTGTCATTGATCAAAAAATAATAATGAATCAAAATTAGCGTTGTTATGAATTATTGACTTATTGAAGGCTCCAACTACTTCACATCAAATATTCCACTTTGAAATATTTTGGGGGGTAAATATGGCACATTTTGTGCATTTGCCTTCAAAAAACATTTTTTTCTTTGACAAAAAGGGCAAAAAACAAATAAAATAAAACTGATAATGGACAGATATATAGATATTTAATTGTTCAAAGTAAGAAAAAAAAAAAAAGGGACTTATTTTTAACATTTATGAGTGGGACCCTTTTAGATCCTTGACACCTTTAATAAGATTTTTTTTAACGGTCTGTTAAATAAATAATAAAAATCACTGTCTAAAAAGGCTATCACATAAAAGAGCAAACAGGTGAAATGTAATGAGAAAAAGTTGCAATGTTCACTAAAAAAACGCAAGTTTTTTCCTTTAAAACTGTCATTGATCAAAAAATAATAATGAATCAAAATTAGCGTTGTTATGAATTATTGACTTATTGAAGGCTCCAACTACTTCACATCAAATATTCCACTTTGAAGTATTTTGGGGGGTAAATATGGCACATTTTGTGCATTTGCATTAGAAAAACATTTTTTTCTTTGACAAAAAGGGCAAAAAACAAATACAATAAAACTGATAATGGACAGATATATAGATATTTAATTGTTCAAAGTAAGAAAAAAAATGGGACTTATTTTTAACATTTATGAGTGGGACCCTTTTAGATCCTTGACAACTTTAGTAAGATTTTTTTTAACTGTCTGTTAAATAAATAATAAAAATCACTGTCTAAAAAGGCTATCACATAAAAGAGCAAACAGGTGAAATGTAATGAGAAAAAGTTGCAATGTTCACTAAAAAAACGCAAGTTTTGTCCTTTAAAACTGTCATTGATCAAAAAATAATAATGAATCAAAATTAGTGTCGTTATGAATTATTGACTTATTGAAGGCTCCAACTACTTCACATCAAATATTCCACTTTGAAATATTTTGGGGGGTAAATATGGCACATTTTGTGCATTTGCCTTCAAAAAAACGTTTTTTTCTTTGACAAAAAGGGCAAAAAACAAATAAAATAAAACTGATAATGGACAGATATATAGATATTTAATTGTTCAAAGTAAGAAAAAAATGGGACTTATTTTTAACATTTATGAGTGGGGCCCTTTTAGATCCTTGACAACTTTAGTAAGATTTTTTTTTAACTGTCTGTTAAATAAATAATAAGAATCACTTTCTAAAAAGGCTATCACATAAAAGAGCAAACAGGTGAAATGTAATGAGAAAAAGTTGCAATGTTCACTAAAAAAACGCAAGTTTTGTCCTTTAAAACTGTCATTGATCAAAAAATAATAATGAATCAAAATTATCGTCGTTATGAATTATTGACTTATTGAAGGCTCCAACTACTTCACATCAAATATTCCACTATTTTGGGGGGTAAATATGGCACATTTTGTGCATTTGCCTTCAAAAAACATTTTTTTCTTTGACAAAAAGGGCAAAAAACAAATAAAATAAAACTGATAATGGACAGATATATAGATATTTAATTGTTCAAAGTAAGAAAAAAAATGGGACTTATTTTTAACATTTATGAGTGGGACCCTTTTAGATCCTTGACAACTGTAGTAAGATTTTTTTTAACTGTCTGTTAAATAAATAATAAAAATCACTGTCTAAAAAGGCTATCACATAAAAGAGCAAACAGGTGAAATGTAATGAGAAAAAGTTGCAATGTTCACTAAAAAAAACGCAAGTTTTTTCCTTTAAAACTGTCATTGATCAAAAAATAATAATGAATCAAAATTGGGGTCGTTGTGAATTATTGACTTATTGAAGGCTCCAACTACTTCACATCAAATATTCCACTATTTTGGGGGGTAAATATTGCAAAGGGCAAAAAACAAATAAAATAAAACTGATAATGGACAGATATATAGATATTTAATTGTTCAATGTAAGAAAAAAATGGGACTTATTTTTTAACATTTATGAGTGGGACCCTTTTAGATCCTTGACAACTTTAGTAAGATTTTTTTTTAACTGTCTGTTAAATAAATAATAAAAATCACTGTCTAAAAAGGCTATCACATAAAAGAGCAAACAGGTGAAATGTAATTAGAAAAAGTTGCAATGTTCACTAAAAAAACGCAAGTTTTTTCCTTTAAAACTGTCATTGATCAAAAAATAATAATGAATCAAAATTAGCGTTGTTATGAATTATTGACTTATTGAAGGCTCCAACTACTTCACATCAAATATTCCACTTTGAAGTATTTTGGGGGGTAAATATTGCACATTTTGTGCATTTGCATTAGAAAAACATGTTTTTCTTTGACAAAAAGGGCAAAAAACAAATAAAATAAAACTGATAATGGACAAATATATAGATATTTAATTGTTCAAAGTAAGACAAAAAAATGGGACTTATTTTTAACATTTATGAGTGGGACCCTTTTAGATCCTTGACAACTTTAGTAAGATTTTTTTTTAACTGTCTGTTAAATAAATAATACAAATCACTGTCTAAAAAGGCTATCACATAAAAGAGCAAACAGGTGAAATGTAATGAGAAAAAGTTGCAATGTTCACTAAAAAAACGCAAGTTTTGTCCTTTAAAACTGTCATTGATCAAAAAATAATAATGAATCAAAATTAGTGTCGTTATGAATTATTGACTTATTGAAGGCTCCAACTACTTCACATCAAATATTCCACTTTGAAATATTTTGGGGGGTAAATATGGCACATTTTGTGCATTTGCCTTCAAAAAAACGTTTTTTTCTTTGACAAAAAGGGCAAAAAACAAATAAAATAAAACTGATAATGGACAGATATATAGATATTTAATTGTTCAAAGTAAGAAAAAAATGGGACTTATTTTTAACATTTATGAGTGGGGCCCTTTTAGATCCTTGACAACTTTAGTAAGATTTTTTTTTAACTGTCTGTTAAATAAATAATAAGAATCACTTTCTAAAAAGGCTATCACATAAAAGAGCAAACAGGTGAAATGTAATGAGAAAAAGTTGCAATGTTCACTAAAAAAACGCAAGTTTTTTCCTTTAAAACTGTCATTGATAAAAAAATAATAATGAATCAAAATTATCGTCGTTATGAATTATTGACTTATTGAAGGCTCCAACTACTTCACATCAAATATTCCACTATTTTGGGGGGTAAATATGGCACATTTTGTGCATTTGCCTTCAAAAAACATTTTTTTCTTTGACAAAAAGGGCAAAAAACAAATAAAATAAAACTGATAATGGACAGATATATAGATATTTAATTGTTCAAAGTAAGAAAAAAAATGGGACTTATTTTTAACATTTATGAGTGGGACCCTTTTAGATCCTTGACAACTTTAGTAAGATTTTTTTTAACTGTCTGTTAAATAAATAATAAAAATCACTGTCTAAAAAGGCTATCACATAAAAGAGCAAACAGGTGAAATGTAATGAGAAAAAGTTGCAATGTTCACTAAAAAAAACGCAAGTTTTTTCCTTTAAAACTGTCATTGATCAAAAAATAATAATGAATCAAAATTGGGGTCGTTGTGAATTATTGACTTATTGAAGGCTCCAACTACTTCACATCAAATATTCCACTATTTTGGGGGGTAAATATTGCAAAGGGCAAAAAACAAATAAAATAAAACTGATAATGGACAGATATATAGATATTTAATTGTTCAATGTAAGAAAAAAATGGGACTTATTTTTTAACATTTATGAGTGGGACCCTTTTAGATCCTTGACAACTTTAGTAAGATTTTTTTTTAACTGTCTGTTAAATAAATAATAAAAATCACTGTCTAAAAAGGCTATCACATAAAAGAGCAAACAGGTGAAATGTAATGAGAAAAAGTTGCAATGTTCACTAAAAAAACGCAAGTTTTTTCCTTTAAAACTGTCATTGATCAAAAAATAATAATGAATCAAAATTAGCGTTGTTATGAATTATTGACTTATTGAAGGCTCCAACTACTTCACATCAAATATTCCACTTTGAAGTATTTTGGGGGGTAAATATTGCACATTTTGTGCATTTGCATTAGAAAAACATGTTTTTCTTTGACAAAAAGGGCAAAAAACAAATAAAATAAAACTGATAATGGACAGATATATAGATATTTAATTGTTCAAAGTAAGAAAAAAAATGGGACTTATTTTTAACATTTATGAGTGGGACCCTTTTAGATCCTTGACAACTTTAGTAAGATTTTTTTTTAACTGTCTGTTAAATAAATAATACAAATCACTGTCTAAAAAGGCTATCACATAAAAGAGCAAACAGGTGAAATGTAATGAGAAAAAGTTGCAATGTTCACTAAAAAAACGCACGTTTTTTCCTTTAAAACTGTCATTGATCAAAAAATAATAATGAATCAAAATTAGGGTCGTTATGAATTATTGACTTATTGAAGGCTCCAACTACTTCACATCAAATATTCCACTTTGAAGTATTTTGGGGGGTAAATATGGCACATTTTGTGCATTTGCCTTCGAAAAACATTTTTTTCTTTGACAAAAAGGGCAAAAAACAAAAAAATTAAAAACTGATAATGGACAGATATATAGATATTTAATTGTTCAAAGTAAGAAAGAAAATGGGACTTATTTTTAACATTTATGAGTGGGACCCTTTTAGATCCTTGACAACTTTAGTAAGATTTTTTTTAACTGTCTGTTAAATAAATAATAAAAATCACTGTCTAAAAAGGCTATCACATAAAAGAGCAAACAGGTGAAATGTAATGAGAAAAAGTTGCAATGTTCACTAAAAGTTTTTTCCTTTAAAACTGTCATTGATCAAAAAATAATAATGAATCAAAATTAGGGTCGTTATGAATTAATTGACTTATTGAAGGCTCCAACTACTTTACACCAAATATTCCACTTTGAAATATTTTTTTGGGGTAAATGTTGCATATTTTGTGTTTTTAAAAATTATTAAAACTGATAATCAATAGATATATAGATAAAGATATTTAATTGTTGAAAGTAAGAAAAACAATGTGACTTATTTTTAACATTTATGAGTGGGGCCCTTTTTGATCCTTGACAACTTTAGTAAGATTTTTTTTTAACTATTTAAAAAAAAAATTAAAAAAAAATGAATCAAAATAAATGTTGTTATGAATTATTGACCTATTGAAAGCTTTAATTACTTCACATCAAATATTCCATTTTGAAATATTTTTTTGGGGGAAATATTTTGTGTTTGCCATATTAAAAAAAAGTGTACTTTGTCTAAAGGGCATAAAACAAACAAAACTAATAACAAACGTTAAATCAACGAATAGATCTGAAGTTGATTTAGAAATTGAAGAACTGAAAATAAAAAAATAATATGACTTATTTTTTTTCACACTTTTTGGATCACTGAGAATTTTTGTATAATACAGTATATAAAAAAAAACAATAGGTGAAATGTAGCAAGAAAAAGTTGCAATGTTGACTCTAATAAGATAAAGCCTTTTTTTTTCTTTAAAACTGTCATGCTTAAAAAATAATGAGTCAGAATCAATGTTATGAATTATTGACCAGTTTAAGGTTCCAATTACTTCACATCAAATATTTAACAGGTTTATGGTGGGAAAATGTTGCATATGGTGTGTTTTTGCAATTAAAAACATGGTTTTCTTTAACAAAAAGGGCATAAAACATATATTTAAAAATGTCTATCAACAGATAGATCTGAAGTTGATCTATAGTTTTAAGCATTGAAAGTTTAAAAAAATATATATATTTTTGACCTTTTTTTCATCACTTTTGTGAGTCGGGCCTTTTAGAGATTTTTATTGGGATTTTTATTTTTATTTTTTACTTTCCTTGCTAAAAATATAATGAATCAGAATCAATGTTATGAATTATTGACCTATTAAGGGTCCAATTACTTCACATCAAATATTCCACTTTGTAATATTTTTGGTGGAAAATGTTGTATATGTTGTAGAGATGTCCGATAATGTTTTTTTTGCCGATATTGTCCAACTCTTAATTACCGATTCCGATATCAAGCGATACCGACATATACAGTGGTGGAATGAACACATTATTATGCCTCATTTAGTTGTGATGCCCCGCTGGATGCATTAAACAATGTAACAAGGTTTTCCAAAATAAATCAACTCAAGTTATGGAAAAAAAAGTGCCAACATGGCACTGCCATATTTAGGGCCCGCATGGCCCATTGCATAAGAACTCCCAAAGGGAGTCCTTATGCAATGGGACATAAGGACCTATTGAATTTGTAAGGTTTTATTATTATTCTTTCTTATTCCGCAGCTTTGCGCGGTACTTTGACCCTCTTAACATACTTCAAAACTCACCAAATTTGACGCACACATAAATAAACTCGAACAAAACTCTTTGGTAAAAAAACCAAACCCCAAAACTCAAAATTGCGTCTAGCGCCCCCTACAAAGTAAACTTTTTCTAACTACTAGTACGAATGTCGTAGAGACATGAAACAAAAACCCCTATGTAGGTCTCACTTAGACTTAAATTTTATTAATTTATTTCCTCGGCCAAAAATCTACAGGAAGTTTGCTATTCCCCCTTCAACACTAAATTTGAGTAAAATCAGTCACTTTTGCCTCTTTGAGCTGTATTTTGACCACCTTAACATGCTTCAAAACTCACCAAACTGAACACACACATCAGGACTAGCTAAAATTGCGATCTAAAAAAAAAACATAACCCCAAATTTCAAAATTGAGCTCTAGAGCAATTTTTGAAGAAAAACAACTGCTCCTCGGAAGAAAAAAAATGACAAAACTGCCTGTAACTCCCACTGGGAAGGTTTGAGAGACATGCAACTAAAACCTTTCCGTAGGTCTCACTTAGACCTACATTTCATAAATTGACAACCCCCAGCAAAAATCTACAGGAAGTTTGCTATTCCCCCTTCAACACAACCTTTTTGTAAAAACCGGTCACCTTCCTTCAAAAACTATCTCCTCTGAGCGCGTTTGTCCTTTCGGCTTCTAACTAACACAGGAGAGAAATTGAACCCTTGTGTTTAAAACTACAGAAGCGCGTTTTTTTAACTGCTCCGGTTTTGATTTTATGAGCCTTCAAAGAACCGCTGCGCTGATGCTGCTGCGCTGCTGTTTTTTTAAGATGGCTGCTTAAAAGCAGGAAGCACCAACGTGCCCACACAATGCAGACAAGGTAGGTACACTAGACAAAAGTATTGGGACACTTGGGACTAGCACCTGCCAAATATGCGGGCCCGACCAATGCTGCTTGCAGCTTTAATTCTTTATTCTTCCGCCGCCACATTAAACTGTAATTTGACCCACTTAACATGCTTCAAAACTCACCATATTTGACCCACACATCAGGACCTGCGAAAATTGCCTTTTTTTAAAAAAAAAACGAACCCCAAAACTCAAAATTGCGCTCTAGCGCCCCCTAGGAAGAAAAAAAAAACTAGACTGGCTGTCACTCCCACTAGGAAGGTCGGAGAGACATGAAACGAAAACCTTTATGTAGGTCTGACTTAGACCTAGATTTCATAATCTAAATCAACAGGAAGTTGGCAATTCCCCCTTCAAGACAAAAAAGTACTAAAAACAGTCACTTTTGCCTCTTTGAGCTGTAATTTGACCCCCTTAACATGCTTCAAAACTCACCGAACTGAACACACACATCAGGACTGGCAAAAAATTGCGATCTAATAAAAAAACCTAACCCTAAATCTTAAAATTGCGCTCTAGCGCAATTTTTGAATAAAACGCTGAAAAAACTGCTCCTCGGAAGAAAAAAATGACAACACTGCCTGTAACTCCCACTGGGAAGGTCGGAGAGACATGAAACAAAAACCTCTATGTAGGTCTCACTTAGACCTACATTTCATAAATTGACGACCCCCAGCAAAAATCAACAGGAAGTTTGCTACTCCCCCTTCAAAACAAAATGTTTGTAAAAACCGGTCACCTTTCTTCAAACATTATCTCCTCTGAGCGCGTTTGTTGTTTCGGCTTCAAACTAACACAGGAGAGAGATTGAACCCTTCTGATTAAAAGTTGGCGAAAGAGTTTTGATACCTGCTCCGGTTTTGATTTTATGACCCTTCAAAGAACCTCTGCGCTGATGCTGCTGTTTTTTCTGCTTAAAAGCAGGAAGCACCAGCGTGCCCGCACAATGCAGACAAGGTAGGTACACTAAACAAAAGTATTGGGACAATTCGGACTAACAGTAGACAAAAGTATTGGGACACTTGTGACTACCACTGGACAAAAGTATTGGGACACATAGCACGAAAACTGGACAAAAGTATTGGGACACTTGGGACTACAACTTGACAAAAGTATTGGGACACTTAGGACTACCACTGGACAAAAGTATTGGGACACTTCTAAAACTTGACAAACGTATTGGGACACTTAGGACTAGCACCTGCCAAATACGCGGGCCCGACCAATGCTGCTTGCAGCTTTAATTAGGGCCCGCAATGTCCCATTGCATAAGGACTCCCTTCGGGAGTCCTTATGCAATGGGACATAAGGACCTATTGTTATTCGTTCGTTTTATTATTCTTTATTCTTCCGCCGCCACAACAAACTGTAATTTGACCCACTTAACATGCTTCAAAACTCACCATATTTGACCCACACATCAGGACCTGCGAAAATTACCTTTTTAAAAAAAAACCGAACCCCAAAACTCAAAATTGCGCTCTAGCGCCCCCTAGGAAAAAAACAAACTAGACTGCCTATATCTCCCACTAGGAAGATCGGAGAGACATGAAACAAAAACCTGTATGTAGGTTTGACTTAGACCTAGTTTTCATAACTGTATATCCTTGGGCAAAAATCAACAGGAAGTTGGCAATTCCCCCTTCAAGACAAAAAAGTACTAAAAACAGTCACTTTTGCCTCTTTGAGCTGTATTTTGACCCCCTTAACATGCTTCAAAACTCACCGAACTGAACGCACACATCAGGACTGGCAAAAATTGTGATCTAATAAAAAAACCTAACCCCAAATCTCAAAATTGTGCTCTTGAGCAATTTTTGAATAAAACGCACAAAAAACTGCTCCTCGGATGAAAAAACTGACATAACTGCCTGTAACTCCCACTGGGAAAGTCGGACAGACATGAAACAAAACCTCTATGTAGGTCTCACTTAGACCTACATTTCATAAATTGACAACCCCCAGCAAAAATATACAGGAAGTTTGCTATTCCCCCTTCAACACAACATTTTTGTAAAAACCCGTCCCCTTTCTTCAAACATTATCTCCTCTGAGCGCGTTTGTTGTTTCGGCTTCAAACTAACACAGGAGAGAGATTGAACCCTTCTGATTAAAAGTTGGCGAAAGAGTTTTGATACCTGCTCCCGTTTTGATTTTATGACCCTTCAAAGAACCTCTGCGCTGATGCTGCTGTTTTTTCTGCTTAAAAGCAGGAAGCACCAGCGTGCCCGCACAATGCAGACAAGGTAGGTACACTAAACAAAAGTATTGGGACAATTCGGACTAACAGTAGACAAAAGTATTGGGACACTTGTGACTACCACTGGACAAAAGTATTGGGACACATAGCACGAAAACTGGACAAAAGTATTGGGACACTTGGGACTACAACTTGACAAAAGTATTGGGACACTTAGGACTACCACTGGACAAACGTATTGGGACACTTACACTGGACAAAAGTTTTGGGACACTTCTAAAACTTGACAAACGTATTGGGACACTTAGGACTAGCACCTGCCAAATACGCGGGCCCGACCAATGCTGCTTGCAGCTTTAATTATTATTGAAGTCACAAAGTGCACTATTTTTTTTTAACATGCCTCAAAACGACAGCTACAAAAACAATGAAGGCACACAGCTTCAGTCCAGAATATATACTAGAGTAATAAAGTAAACAATAACATAGTCCTCCTTTAGTAGACTGCATAACAGGAAATGATAAACTGGGCTCAAAGTGCCCTGCTCTAACGTATTTGTATGAGTAACACAAATGTTCTGCAAGCGAGTGGTGAGTGCTTGAAGTGGCCTAGCAGTCAGTCAGAGCTTCTGAAATGCTGCAAGCTGCTTTCCGTGTTTGCTTTTCATCCATCCTCCGCTTGTATTCATCGTGTATCTCCTTATGATTCTTGAAGAGGTGGGAGATCAAATTGCTCGTATTAAAGGAAGGGACGTCTTGGTTCCTCCTCGCATAACCAACTTTTTGCAGTCATTGCAAATTGCCAGTTTTTTTATCCCCCTTTAAAATAATCCCAAACCATAGACATGGTGTCGTTAGTCAGTCAGCGAGCGAGCTCGCTTGTTAGCCACGGCTACAGCACCGGCAACAACACACTCTTGTTGTTGTTATGCTGCGCTCGCGGCGGTTTGATGAGGTCATCAAGCGTCTCCAGTAAACCTGGGGAGAGGGGAGGAGCTGCTGACTGGAAGACGCAACTGCTCTGTACTGCTCCCTACGTCCGTGTTTTACCGGATATGTACCGCTCCGTACAGCGGCGTTTTAAAGGGGTACATTATCACAATTTCAGAAGGGATAAAACCATTAATCAGTTCTGTTGCGTTTTGGACCAGTTGTTCCTCCCAGGGAATTCAAGTCACAATTCGCTCCCAAGCTCTTTACGACACTTTAAAGCTGAGTTGGAAAAACCACCAGAGACAGAATAGGTATTTTGTTGTATATTCTCAAAGCTTTGCCAATATACATTTTGAGACCAGTCTAACCCTAGAACATTCTATTGCGCCTCCCAAAATGGTCTGTCTTCCCGATCCCACCACCCTCTCTCTCGTCCCATCTCTGTAGACACAACAAATGCTAGTCAAAACACATTCCAAAGAACTCAAGGTTAACACACACAGTATACTTGCTGACAGAGCAGCAAAGAGAAGAAATGGAAAACACAAGCTGTTTTCAAATATGACTATGAAATAAAAGAAGTACAACTTAAATTCAGATATATGTAAATATCTGCCTCCGACAGTTCACAGTGGCTTATTATATTTTTCGAAGTTTTTTTTCAAAATTTTACCCATCACGCAATATCCCTAAAAAAAGCTTCAAAGTGCCTAATTTTAACCACCCGTCCATTTTCCTGTGACGTCACATAGTGAAGCCAACACAAACAAACATGGCGGATAGAACAGCAAGCTATAGCGACATTAGCTCGGATTCAGACTCGGATTTCAGCGGCTTAAGCGATTCAACAGATTACGCATGTATTGAAACGGATGGTTGTAGTGTGGAGGCGGGTAGCGAAAACGAAATCGAAGAAGAAACTGAAGCTATTGAGCCATATCGGTTTGAACCGTATGCAAGCGAAACCGACGAAAACGACACGACGGGAGAAAGCGAGGACGAATTCGGCGATCGCCTTCTAACCAACGATTGGTATGTGTTTGTTTGGCATTAAAGGAAACATTTGTCGATCGCCTTCTAGCCAACGATTGGTATGTGTTTGTTTGGCATTAAAGGAAACTAACATCTATGAACTAGGTTTACAGCATATGAAATACATTTGGCAACAACATGCACTTTGAGAGTGCAGACAGCCCAATTTTCATCAATTAATATATTCTGTAGACATACCCTCATCCGCTCTCTTTTCCTGAAAGCTGATCTGTCTAGTTTTTGGAGTTGATGTCAGCAGGCCAGGGAAGCTAGGGTCGATAGGGGGTTTAGCTCGCTCGTCTGCGGGATCAAACTTCCGCCATTGCTTGCCGTGCTACCGAGGTCCTTTGTCCCTGAATTGCTCACACACTCCGGCAGATTCAATGGGGGTCTGGCGGCAGATTTCTTTGACTTTATGGTTGGAAATGCATCTGCTTTGAGTGTCGCAGGATATCCACACATTCTTGCCATCTCTGTCGTAGCATAGCTTTCGTCGGTAAAGTGTGCGGAACAAACGTCCGATTTCTTGCCACTTTGGCATCTTTGGGCCACTGGTGCAACTTGAATCCGTCCCTGTTCGTGTTGTTACACCCTCCGACAACACACCGACGAGGCATGATGTCTCCAACGTACGAAAAAACGGAAAATAACAGAGCTGATTTGACTCGGTGTTTGAGAAAATGGCGGATTTCTTCCCGATGTGACGTCAGAGCGAATATTAGAAAGGCGTTTAATTCGCCAAAATTCACCCATTTAGAGTTCGGAAATCGGTTAAAAAAATATACGGTCTTTTTTCTGCAACATCAAGGTATATATTGACGCTTACATAGGTCTGGTGATAATGTTCCCCTTTAAAAAACCAATACCGATCATTTCCGATATCACATTTTAAAGCATTTATAGGCCGATAATATCAGCAGTCCGATATTATTGGACATCTCAAATATGTTGTTTTTTTGCCATTATAAACAAAAAGAGCATAAAACATATATTTAAATTAAAGCTGCAAGCAGCGTTGGTCGGGCCCGCGTATTTGGCAGGTGCTAGTCCTAAGTGTCCCAATACTTTTGTCCAGTTTTAGTCCTAAGTGTCCCAATACTTTTGTCAAGTTGTAGTCCCAAGTGTCCCAATACTTTTTTCTAGTTTTCGGCCGAAGTGTCCCAATACTTTTGTCCAGTGGTAGTTATAAGTGTCCCAATACTTTTGTCTAATTTTAGTCCGAAGTGTCCCAATACTTTTGTCTAGTGTACCTACCTTGTCTGTATTGTGTGGCCACGCTGGTGCTTCCTGCTTTTAAGCAGCCATCTTAAAAAAACAGCAGCATCAGCGCAGCGGTTCTTTGAAGGCTCATAAAATCAAAACCGGAGCAGTTAGAAAAATTCTTTCGATAACTTTTATTTGGAAGGGTTCAATCTCTCTCCTGTGTTAGTTTGAAGCTGAAACGACAAACGCGCTCAAAGGAGATAATGTTTGAAGAGAAGTGACCGGTTTATAAAAAAATGTTGTTTTGAAGGGGAAATTGCAAACTTCCTGTTGTCAATCTATGAAATGTAGGTCTAAGTGAGACCTACATAGAGGTTTTTGTTTCATGTCTCTCCGACTTTCCCAGTGGGAGTTACAGGCAGTTTTGTCATTTTTTTCTTCCGAGGAGCAGTTTTTTCTGCGTTTTATTAAAAAATTGCGGTAGAGCACAATTTTTAGATTTGGGGTTAGGTTTTTTCATTAGATTGCAATGTTAGCCAGTCTTAATGTGTGTGTTCAGTTTGGTGAGTTTTGAAGCGTGTTAAGGGGGTCAAATTATAGCTCAAAGAGGCAAAAGTGACTGTTTTTAGTACTTTTTTGTCTTGAAGGGGGAATTGCCAACTTCCTGTTGATTTTAGCCCGAGGATATACAATTATGAAAACTAGGTCTAAGTCAGACCTACATAGAGGTTTTTGTTTCATGTCTCTCCGACCTTCCTAGTGGGAGTTACAGGCAGTCTAGTTTTTTTTTTTCTAGGGGGCGCTAGAGCGCAATTTTGAGTTTTGTGGTTCGTTTTTTTTTTAAAAAGGCAATTTTCGCAGGTCCTGATGTGCAGGAGTCCTTTTGCAATGGGCCATGCGGGCCCTAAAAAGTATATCAACAGATAGATCTGAAGTTGATCTGAAGATCAACTTCAGATCTTTCAATCAATCAATCAAATATTTCACTTTGAACAGTTTTTTGGTGGTAAAATGTTGCATATGCGCGTGGACATCGGGGGCGGTACCTCTGGAATGGCAGACCGGGGTGGTGGTTCCTCTCTTTAAGAAGGGGAACCGGAAGGGTGTGTTCTAACTATCGTGGGATCACACTCCTCAGCCTTCCCGGTAAGGTCTATTCAGGTGTACTGGAGAGGAGGCTACGCCGGATAGTCCAACCTCGGATTCAGGAGGAACAGTGTGGTTTTGGTCCTGGTCGTGGAACTGTGGACCAGCTCTATACTCTCGGCAGGGTCCTTGAGGGTGCATGGGAGTTTTCCCAACCAGTCTACATGTGTTTTGTGGACTTGGAGAAGGCATTCGACCGTGTCCCTCGGGAAGTCCTGTGGGGAGTGCTCAGAGAGTACGGGGTATCGGACTGTCTGATTGTGGCGGTCCGCTCCCTGTATGATCAGTGTCAGAGCTTGGTCCGCATTGCCGGCAGTAAGTCGGACACGTTTCCAGTGAGGGTTGGACTCTGGCAGGGCTTTTATAGACAGAATTTCTAGGCGCAGTCAAGGCGTTGAGGGGATCTGGTTTGGTGGCTGCAGGATTAGGTCTCTGCTTTTTGCAGATGATGTGGTCCTGATGGCTTCATCTGGCCAGGATCTTCAGCTCTTGCTGGATCGGTTCGCAGCCGAGTGTGAAGCGACTGGGATGAGAATCAGCACCTCCAAGTCCGAGTCCATGGTTCTCGCCCGGAAAAGGGTGGAATGCCATCTCCGGGTTGGGGAGGAGATCTTTCCCCAAGTGGAGGAGTTCAAGTACCTCGGAGTCTTGTTCACGAGTGGGGGAAGAGTGGATCGTGAGATCGACAGGCGGATCGGTGCGGCGTCTTCAGTAATCCGGACGCTGTATCGATCCGTTGTGGTGAAGAAGGAGCTGAGCCGGAAGGCAAAGCTCTCAATTTACCGGTCGATCTACGTTCCCATCCTCACCTATGGTCATGAGCTTTGGGTTATGACCGAAAGGACAAGATCACGGGTACAAGCGGCCCAAATGAGTTTGGGTCTCTCCCTTCGAGATAGGGTGAGGAGCTCTGTCATTCGGGGGGAGCTCAAAGTAAAGCCGCTGCACCTCCAAGTCCGAGTCCATGGTTCTCGCCCGGAAAAGGGTGGAATGCCATCTTCGGGTTGGGGAGGAGACCCTGCCCCAAGTGGAGGAGTTCAAGTACCTCGGAGTCTTGTTCACGAGTGAGGGAAGAGTGGATCGTGAGATCGACAGGCGGATCGGTGCGGCGTCTTCAGTAATGCGGACGCTGTATCGATCCGTTGTGGTGAAGAAGGAGCTGAGCCGGAAGGCAAAGCTCTCAATTTACCGGTCGATCTACGTTCCCATCCTCACCTATGGTCATGAGCTTTGGGTTATCAATCAATCAATCAATCAATCAATGTTTATTTATATAGCCCTAAATCACAAGTGTCTCAAAGGGCTGCACAAGCCACAACGACATCCTCGGTATAGCCCACATAAGGGCAAGGAAAAACTCACCCCAGTGGGACGTCGATGTGAATGACTATGAGAAACCTTGGAGAGGACCGCACATGTGGGTAACCCCCCCCCCTCTAGGGAGACCGAATGCAATGGATGTCGAGTGGGTCTAACATAATATTGTGAGAGTCCAGTCCATAGTGGATCCAGCATAACAGTAAGAGTCCAGTCCACAGTGGGGTCAGCAGGAAACCATCCCGAGCGGAGACGGGTCAGCAGCGCAGAGATGTTCCCAACCAATATACAGGCGAGCGGTCCACCCCGGGTCCCGACCCCGGACAGCCAGCACCCCATCCATGGCCACCGGATCTGTGTGTCTTCCCCTCCACAAGGGATAGGGGGGAGCAGAGGAGAAAAGAAAAGAAACGGCAGATCAACTGACCGAAAGGACAAGATCACGGGTACAAGCGGCCCAAATGAGTTTCCTCCGCCGGGTGGAGCCAGATTAGGTGGTTCGGGCATCTGGTCAGGATGCCACCCGATCGCCTCCCTCGGGAGGTGTTTCGGGCACGTCCGACCGGTAGGAGGCCACGGGGAAGACCCAGGACACGTTGGGAAGACTATGTCTCCCGGCTGGCCTGGGAACGCCTCGGGATCCCCCAGGAGGACTTGGACGAAGTGGCTGGGGAGAGGGAAGTCTGGGCTTCCCTGCTTAGGCTGCTGCCCCCGCGACCCGACCTCGGATAAGCGGAAGAAGATGGATGGATGGATGGAAATGTTGCATATGTTGTTTTCTTAAACAAAAAGGGCATAAAACTTATATTTAAAAAAAGTATATCAACAGATAGATCTAAAGCGTTGACATTATTATTTTGGTATGAGACTTATTTTGAACATTTTTATGACTGAGACACTTCCAGGGTCAAGGACCAAATTTGCGTGGAGCCCTAAAGGTTAAAAAAAAAGAAAGAAAATGAACTGAAAGTGTGAAAAAGGTGGAACCCCAGAGAATGCCTGTGAAATATCCACTTCCCTCCGAGTGGACGCAGGCAGCATGTTTTATTTTGGAAGCATATCGGCTGACAAAGGACACTTGTACTTCCCCTCGCTTAGATTACACGCGGCCCGGTGGCGGACGCGTCCCGGGCCTCGCTCTCCCATAGGGCCCGGCCCGGGCGCAGACCGACGGCGCTGTTGCCGGGAGACTGGCGGCCAAACAGCACGCCTCAACTTCTACATCATGTCTATATTTCCCAAAGTGATCGAGTTCCCTCGCAGAAGTGCTGAAGCGGGCCAGCTGTTCTCCCCCGTGTAAAGTATCGTCACTCTTCTTCCCCTTTCCTGCCTTCGCCGCGTGGGAATACGGCGGGCAGGAGGGGTCAGCATCGTCATTTGGAGATTTCTAGAAAAAAAAAAGTTTGAGCAAGTGTATTTGAACTTTTTACAACGAGCATCGCATCTACAAGAATGTAAAAAGCAAGTCTGATTTGACCAATGTTGTACTTTAATAATACCAAACCAATATATATAACTCTTTTTGCTTCAAAAAATAATAATGAATCAGAATCAATGTTATGAATTATTGACATATTTAGGTTCCAATTACATACTTGCCAACCCTCCCGAATTTTCCGGGAGATTCACGAAATTCAGCGCCTCTCCCGAAAACCTCCCGGGAGAAATATTCTCCCGAAAATCTCCCGATTTTCAGCCGGAGCTGGAGGCCACGCCCCCTCCAGCTCCATGCGGACCTGAGTGAGGACAGCCTTTTTTCACGACGGGAGGACAACAGGGTGACAAGAACTAAATCATCCAGCCTAGAGATAAATTGTATTATTATGTTTATCTTACCTAAAAATAAATATATATATATATATATATTTTTTTTAAATAACTAAATACATTTTTACTATATTTTGCTACAAACATCAAAATTTATTGTATTTTTATTTTTATTTTTTCTGACTCCTTATTACATCCAGCCATAGAATTTTACATTAAAATAAACATATTTGAAATAATTCATTTTAAATAATCATAATAATTCATTTAAAATGACCATATTTAATTATTAAAATAATTGCTTGTTTATCAACAACTTTAGCATTTTATTCATTACATTTTGAAGCTCTCAGAAGCCAAGTTATGTTATATTCCTTAATATTTATTTATGCAAGTTTGAAGTATCAATTATCTAAACACAGTTTTTTTTGCATATTTTCAGGATATATATATATATATATATATATATATGAAATTCTTGACTTGGTGAATTCTAGCTGTCAATATACTCCTCCCCTCTTAACCACGCCCTGCCCCACCCCCGACCACGCCCCCAAACCCCCACCTCCCGAAATCGGAGGTCTCAAGGTTGGCAAGTATGCAATTACTTCACATTAAATATTCCACTTTGGAATATTTTTTGGTGGAAAATGTTGTATATGTTGTGCTTTTGCCATAAAAACTGGGTTTTCTTGAACAAAAAAGGTGGTAAGACATGAATAAAAATTTAAAAAAAACAACTTTATATTATATATATATATATATATATATATATATATATATATATATATATATATATATATATCATATATTTATGTGTTGATGCATGCAAGCAAAAGTTCGACTCCAGGTGTCGTTGAGGAAGGAGGGAGGTCAAAAAAAAAAGTTTTTTCTATTTTTATACGTCGCAGCTAATATATGGAAAATATTTTTTTCTTCTAAAATTTAGCGGGTGCTAGAGATGCGCGGATAGGCAATTATTTCATCCGCAACCGCATCACAAAAGTCGTCAACCATCCGCCATCCACCCGAACTAACATTTAATCAAAACCGCACCCGCCCGCCATCCGCCACCCGCCCGTTGTTATATATCTAATATAGACGATGCAAGGCATTATTGAGGTTATAAAGCTTTTGCCTGTTAAAGAAAGGAGACTGATCCAATGCAGCACAGACATTCAATGCGTGCCACGCTGTCACGGCCCAGACGCACACCAGTGCGCAATCATCTGGGAGCCGCGTTGAGCGCACCTCCAAGCGCGCTCGCGCCACTCAAACTGCTGCGTTCTATCTTGTTTTAACATCCTGTGGCACTCTTCTGGGATCACGGCGGACGAAACTGCTCATGCTCAGGGTGTTTGTGGAGGTTCGGGGTTTTGCACAAATGTGATGCACCATGTTAGATGTCCCGGTTTTGTGACTGTCGTAGACATAAACAGCGTCGCAGCTCTTGCAAATCACGTAGCCAGCATTACTATCATCCTGATTTACAACCTCATAAAAACGAGTCCACGCTGAACTTTTCTGGCCTTCTTTTCCCCTGGTCTTTAGTATTCCCTTTTTTAGTTTGTCGCGTACCACGTTTGCTGCTGGCGTTGCCATCTCTCTTTTTTTTCTTCTTCTGTTGTGGCATATGCTGCAGGTGCCTGATGATAAATAATTGCCTGTTTCAAAGAGTGCTGCTCGTTTTTCGTATGTGGGTAACAACATTTAACTATGTATATATATTTCCCAATTGGTTTAACTGCCACCCGCCTGAATCTATTTAAAATCTAATTTTTTTTTATTTCAACCGCCCGACCCGACCCGCGGATAAAATCTTTTTTTTTTTTATTTCAACCGCCCGACCCGCGGATAATCCGCGGACTCCGCGGTTGTGTCCGCAAACCGCGCATCTCTAGCGGGTGCGGCTCATAAAATAATCCGGAAAAGACACTATTGTACTTATTAGGAACCAACTGTTCGATTGTAATGTGCATCCTTTGTGTCGTTTTTTTAGGCGTTGAAATGGCCATGTGAAATTGCTAATGCTAATCAGTAGCATGTCAAAAGCGTATATTATCATCAGGCAAGCACATTTTAGCATTGGAGCATTTTTTTTTTTTTTTTGGGGTCAGTTTCTCTGTTGGCATTGAACATTGTAATTTGGCTGGGTCCGCTCTCAGTGCTGCTGCAGTGATGGCCACCCCAGGTATTTGAAATAATCCTAGTACCTTTTTCATGCTCCTTGCCTGGGGATTATTGCTGTGATTTTAGTCCTTTTTTTGACTGCTGCCTTCAAGCGGTTCTGGGCCTCCTGGAGGTGTTGACTGCTAGAACTGGTTCAGTGACGGATTGCCGATCTTCAACGGTCTTCGCTCTCGCGCCACTTCTGTTCCTCGGCTTTGGCACTGACTGCAGGAAATCTCAGATTGTGTTGTTGTGTACCAAAAAAAAGGGAGCAAAATCCAGTTCTACTTGTTTGGCCAAGGAAGCGTTTTTTGTTTACAGTTTGATGTTTTTCTTCCTTTTGCACGACTTTGCAGCTCCTTAACATTTGTTTTGTTTGGACGTTTTGGTCTGCTGCAATCACCACTTACTCCTGGACCTTCTTTATACATTTCACTTTGTGTTTATTTGGTACATGCATACAACATGATACATCACACATGCATACACACAACATGATCATGTTGTGTGTATGCATGTGTGATGTATCATGTTGTATGCGTGCATGTGTGATGTATCATGTATGCATGCATGTGTGATGTATCATGTTGTATGCATGCGTGTGTGATGTATCATGTTGTGTGTATGCATGTGTGATGTATCATGTTGCATGCGTGCATGTGTGATGTATCATGTATGCATGCATGTGTGATGTATCATGTTGTATGCATGCGTGTGTGATGTATCATGTTGTATGCATGCATGTGTGATGCATCATGTTGTATGCATGCATGTGTGATGTATCATGTTACATGTGTGATGTATCATGTTGTATGCATGCATGTGTGATGTATCATGTTGTATGCATGTGTGATGTATCATGTTGCATGTGTGATGTATCATGTTGCATGCATGCATGTGTGATGTATCATGTTGCATGTGTGATGTATCATGTTGCATGTGTGATGTATCATGTTGTATGCATGCATG